>NW_028169331.1:314792-382103 GCF_963971535.1 Notolepis coatsorum | reverse complement strand
GCTACATTGCTGGTCAACTTGTAAAAATGAAAATCCGTTCGTAACCTTGCCTTTACCATACCTCTAAACAAAATAGTGGTATCTACCAGCACTGAATCCTCAATCTTTTTCCTCCTACTTAGATAAATGGCCATTTTTGCCTGACCCAGCAGGAAGTTGAAGAGCTGACATTTTAACCTCCTCTTCCTGCTGTACCTGAACCCCAAAATAAACATCTCTGGAGTAAGATGTTCATCAAACAGCACAAACATGCGGGTCAGGAACTGAAAAAAAACCAAGAGCCTGTCACACTTTAAAAACAGTGAAAAACTGTTTCCCTCTCTGTGCAGAAAGGACAGGTGTCTTCAACATCAGAATTAATCACAGAGACAAAAGCGTTCACAGCAACTGCACCATGTAAAATTCTCCATTGTAAATCCCCAACCCTTTTAGTTAACGGTGGTTTGTACAGTGCTCTCCACTCAGGCCTCTGAGCCTCCTGTAGGCCCAGATGAGCTCTCCATGGAGTGTCAACCCTATCCTTCAGCCTGTTTTGGTTCAACACTTTAACACACAGGTAGTACATAGCTTTGCCCACCATGGTGCTCAGCCTGCAATCAGCAGCACTGCTCACCTCTAACAGACAACCATCACATTTAAAAATAGGGATAAGTTTCACCTCAGGAAAAGAATCATTTACAGCAGGCAATAACTGACCATTACAATAATCAACACACATTTCCAGTTCATTATCAGTCAGCTGCTGTTTCCAGCCCCCCAATAGGCGGCCCATCACCCTGACAGACCTTGTGCCCAGCTGTGAGGCCAGACCGGCAGCATTATCAAAAAGGGGACCGCACACCTCCAGCACATTACCCAACGTGAACATCTTCGCCTCACACAGCCTTTGCCTCAGTGCTGGCTCGGCCCCACCCTGAAAACGAGTCCCATGAACCACCGGCTCCCTCAGAAGCCAGTACAAAGAGCCACCGTCCTTCAGTCTCTCTTTCGTAAACAAGCCCCACACTGTTAACAGTCCCTTGTAGAAACGGGGCAGGTTTTTCATTGTACAACCCTTTAAATCCATGAGGAACATCGGCTCAGCCAGACTTAGCCCACCACACCGCTCCAGTATGGCTCGAGCCACAGGTCTCCAGACCAGATCAGCCGGTCCTGTCAGGAGTCTCTGAATGAAACGGAGCCTGAACGCAGCTCCCCTACTTGCCAAGTTGACAAGCCCCTGTCCCCCTTCCTCCTTGGGCAGGAAAAGGACGCTCTGCGGGACCCAGTGCAACCGGTCCCAGAAGAAGTCCACCATCAACCCCTGCACCTTAGACAGTAGGTTCAGTGGCGGGTCCGTACATGTTAGCCGATGCCACAGCATGGAGGACACAAGATTGTTGATAATAAGGACCCGACCTTTCAGCGACAGTTTTGGAAGAATCCATTTCCATCGCTTCAGCCGGCCCTCCACTTGCTCCACCACACCGTCCCAATTCTTGGAAGAAAATACCTCATCCCCAAGATAAATCCCCAAGTACTTTAGGCCTCCCCTCTTCCAAGTCAGGCCTCCAGGTAACACAAGTCCATCAATTGGCCCTTTACCCACTGCTAAGGCCTCACTCTTCTGCCAGTTCACCCTAGCAGAAGAGAGAGTACCAAAAGCCCTCACATTTGATTGTACAATATTAATGTCGTGCTGGGACTTTACCATAATCATGACATCATCAGCATATGCAGACAGTTTGAATTTCATGTCACAACCCGGAAAAGAAAAACCCGACAAATGAGTCCTTAATCTGTGTAACAGCGGCTCTATGGCCAGACAGTACAACATTCCTGATAAAGAACAGCCCTGTCGGACTCCCCTCTGAACCTCAAAAGGCGCACTTAAACCACCGTTAATCTTAAGTACACTCTCAATGTCTCTGTACAAGACCTGGATCATAGCTATAAGCCCAGAGCTGAAACCAAAAGCCTGCATTGCTTTCCACAGGTACTGATGTTCAACTCGGTCAAAAGCCTTTTCTTGATCTAGAGAAATCAGACCAAGTTCACAACCCAAAACACCAGAGAGGTCCAAAATATCTCGAATCAACGTAATGTTGTCAGATATCAACCTGCTGGGCACACAGTAGGTTTGGTCCACATGGATGACCCGTTCCATCACCTTCCTCAGTCTCATTGCCAGTACCTTTGAGAGCACTTTATAATCGGAGCAGAGTAAAGACACTGGACGCCAGTTCCTGATGTTCTGTAAGTCTCCCTTCTTGGGCAGGAGAGTGATGACCGCTCTCCTACAGCTCAGAGGCAGCCTCCCCTTTCTCAGACTATCACTGAGGACACTCAAAAGATCCTCACCAATCACAGACCAGAGAGACTTGTAAAAATCAACCGGGAGACCGTCAATCCCAGGCGCCTTCCCACTCTGCATGCTCTGCAAAGCCTCTAGCAGCTCTTGGCCTGACAGCAGTGCTTCCAGCTCTGCGCCGTCCTCAGCTGAGACTCTAGGGAGGCCCTCAAAGAAGGACCGTGCCACCTCCGGCTCTTCTTGGTACTCAGTTCTATAGAGCTCTTTGTAGAAACCAACCGCACATCGACGGAGGTCGGCTGTCTCATGCAGCATCTGCCCAGTGTCTGACCTCAGAGAGTGTAGCAGCCTCTTTTGGCCATTCTTGCTCTCCAAACCAAAGAAAAAGTGAGACGGAACATCCATCTGGACCACGTTTTGAAAACGGGATCTAACCAGAGCGCCCCTAGCAGAGATACCCAGCAGGTCAGACAGAGCTGATTTTTTCCTTTTGAAAACTTCAATATGTTCTCTTTCTCCAGTGGAGCCTGCCAACTCCTGCATCTCCATCACTTCTCTCTCCAGAGCTCTCATAGATCTGGCCATGTCTCTTGTAACATTGAGAGTGTACTGTAGGCAAAGCTGTTTTATATGTATTTTACCTACATCCCACCACTGTTGCAGTGAACTAAAGTCACGTTTAGTTTGCCTATAGTCAGCCCAAAAAGAACCAAAAGCATCCTTAAAACCATTGTCAGCCAACAGAGAGACATTAAAGTGCCAATATGCACTTTTACACTTTACATTTTTTATAAAAATAGAACACTGGACAAGGGAGTGGTCAGATAAACCCACCGGACTTATGGAACAGCTTGTGACCACACTCATGTGATGTTCAAAACAATACAAACGATCAAGCCTGGCTAACGATAAATAATTATCCCTGGAATGAGCCCAGGTATACTGCCGCTGATTACTGTGGAGATATCTCCAAATATCACACAGTTCAATGGTTTCAACCAGTCGTATTAGACAGGCTTTAGAAGCCGCATGCGGCTCCTGATGATTCCTGTCTAACACGGGATCTTCAGTGCAGTTAAAATCACCACCCACAAACAGATACTCCTCACTACTACAAGCACTAAGAGTATCTTTTAATTTATCCAAAAACAATAACCTTTCCAACCCCACCGTTGGAGCGTATACATTTACAAAACACATCTTTACATTTTCAAATACAGCACAGAGTTTAAGCAACCTGCCTGGAATGATCTCATCAACAACACATGAAGCAGGTAGAAAATCCCTAGAAAAAAGAAAACCAACTCCCCCACTGTTACTACTCTTATGACTGAAGAAAGCTCCCCCACCCCACTCCCTCTTCCAGTCAGATTCATTTTCAACCGTGCTGTGAGTTTCCTGAAGAAAAGTAACATTTAGCTTCTTGCCCCTGATCAGGCTGTACAGGGCAGCTCTCTTACCATCTTCTCTAGCACCATTAACGTTTAAAGACCCCAGTTTAAATTCACACATGTTTAGTATACAGCACAGCAGCAACCAAACAATAGCAAAAAAACACATTAGGCCTATACATCATCAGGACCAACAGCCTCCTCATTGATTTTTGCTCTGACTCTTGATAATATTTTCTTTAAGCGGAATCCCTCGTGGTGAGAGAAAAAAGGTAGCCCTGCGTCCTCCCCACTCCTCATGTGTATTGTGACAGAATCATGAAACTTCCTTAAATCAGGGAAAAGTTCCTCTAATTTAATAGATTTACCTTTGGTATCTTTCAAAAATGTTTTTATCTGTTCGAAAGAGAACTCAGGCTGTGATAAATCACTCAAGAGCACATCCTCCTCTTCCTCACTGCTGTTACTACTGTCCTGTGACTGTGCGTCCTGTCCTTTCTTTCCTGAGCCTTGCCTCGTTTGAGAGGGGGCAGGGCTCTGCTCCTTCCTAGCTGCCTTCGCGTCCTGCCCGCCAGTAACCCTCGAAGTAGCCCTGCTTTTCCTCTTTCGTACAACTTTTGAAACATCCATCTCTGTCTCATCCTCCTCAACCAGTACAGACTCCGCTATCCTGGTTGCTGTACTCTCTAAATCCTCTCTCACTTCGACCTGAGTATCACTGTTCAAATCAATTAGTAGATTCCCCTGTATAGTGCTGATGCTTTGCGCGGCTTGCGCCTGCACAACATTTCCCCCGCTCTCTCCACTGTGTACCTGAGCTTTTGCAATAATTGCAACTGGCCTCTCACTCACACTTGTTTGCGCTGCTGTGCGTGTAACAGTAGGTGTACTCGCTGCAGCGCGGGCAGCTGCCGAAGGCTTATTGGCTGCTGGCTGACTGCTACCTGCGGTCTTTGTAGCCTCCGCGCCAGCAGTCGGCTGTTCACCCCTTTTCGCTGGGCACGCACGAATTAAATGATTCTCTTCCCCGCATCCAAAGCATTTCATTCTGCCTGAGCTCACATGAATGTCGTAGTCAAAATCGTCCAGCCTGAATTTGAAAACTAAACTCAGTTCCTCATCTTTCTTCTTCAGAATCATATGCACTTGTCTCCTAAAAGACACGACATGTTTAACGTGACGCGAGGTCCCCCCGAGAGAGAACATTGTAATCGGTGAAACTAACTGCCCGTGTCTTGACAGTTCTTTCTCCAAAAGTCCATTTTTCAAAAACGGGGGGACATTAGATATTATAACACGTTTGGCTGGGTTCGGGGGGGTGACGAGTGGAAACACCGTAGTAAGCGTCTCCCGAATCACCACTCCACTTTCCACCATCTGATTCACTTTAACGGTAGAATCAAGGAAAATTACGACTGCCCGATTCATCCTTGAAGCTGACTTAACGCTCGCATATCCCACGACTGCGCCGATAGCCAAACAACATTCTTCCACTGAGACACCGTGGTCTGGAGAGAGTCGCAAGCCGTGTTTGCGTGTAAGTCTCTCCAAACCGGAGGGTGCTCCTCCCTGCTCCGCCATGCCTGTGTAAAGGCACGACGCAGCGGCAGCACTCACCAAACAATTGTCACTTAGATACTACGGCTAAACTCAACCGAAACAACTAAAGCCAACACTCTCGTAAAAGCAAACAATAAATAAGCAATAGTCTAATTCATAACATTAAACACAACAAGTTAGAGAAAAAGTTAGAGTTTCACTCACACCGCAAACGCTCCTCCACGCTCCTCCACCACCATACACACGCATGCGCACAGAGAGAGAGAGAGAGAGAGAGAGAGAGAGAGAGAGAGAGAGAGAGAGAGAGAGAGAGAGAGAGAGAGAGAGAGAGAGAGAGAGAGAGAGAGAACGACTCCAACTCATTCAAAACTCGGCAGCTAGGCTACTAACTAGAACCAAATGCACATTTTAAGGCAAGCCGTATCAGACAGTAGTCTCCTGCTCGATACACACACAGTTCAATACCTGACAGTTTTGAACCTGTAATAAACAATAGACAGAAAACTGTAGTCCAGTGCAATAAAAACCTGACAGTTTTGAACCTGTAATAAAAAGCAATAGACAGAGTAAAATAATACAGTGCAATAATAGATTAGTAGAATAGAATAGATAGTAAAATTATGCAATAGAATGGACAGAGTAAAATAGTGCTACAGTACAGCGGAGTGTATTAGAAGGCTATGGTGAAGAGGTACGTTTTTAGCTTATTTTTGAAAATATTAAGAGATATAGCTTCCCTAATGTCCATAGATAGTGTGTTCCATAACGTTGGTGCATAGTTTGCAAAGGCTGCATCCCCGATTTTCCTTAGACTGTGGCTTGGAACCTTCAATAGACCAGTAGTAGATGATCGCAATGTTCTAGGAGGCACATAGTTGACTAGAGAATTTGCAATGTAGCTTGATCCTGTTCCATTTAGTGCTTTGTATATAAGGAGGAGGACCTTGAAATCAATTCTAAATGTTACCGGAAGCCAGTGTAGGTTACAGTAGCTAATACAGGACTGATGTGGTCGCTCCTCTTGGTTCTAGTTAGTAGCCTAGCTGCAGAGTTTTGAATGAGTTGGAGTCGTTCTGTGTTTTTTTTGGGGAGGCCAGTGAGGAGTGCATTACAGTAGTCAAGTCGGCTTGAGATAAAGGCATGGATCAGTTTTTCAGCGTCTTTTTGATTTATAAACGGCCGTACCTTAGCTATGTTTCTAAGGTGGAAAATTATGTTTTTGTCACCTTGTTGATGTGTCATTTAAAGCTTAGGTCTGAGTCTATTATAACACCAAGACTTGTAACTTCGGGTTTGATCCAAGGAGTAAGTTGCCCCATATTGCTGTAACATTTCTCTTTTTGTTATAGGACCGACTAGTAGGATTTCAGTTTTGCCCTCATTTAATTTTAGGAAGTTGTTCGTCATCATCCATTTGTTTATTGCTAAGAGACAGGCGGAAATGGAGTTTATAGCTGTGTGATCATTTGGTTCAGAGGAGATGTACAATTGTGTGTCATCTGCGTAACTATGGAAACATAGATTGTGCTTTCTAATGATGTCTCCGAGTGGCAGCATGTATAGTGAGAATAATAATGGACCAAGGCAGCTCCCCTGTGGAACTCCGAAGTAGGTGTCATGTTTCTCAGAAGAATGATCTCCAAGCCTGATGTAATATTTTCTCCCTTTGTTATATGTTCTGAACCAGTTTAATATAGTCAGAAAGACCAACTAACTTTTCTAGACGATTTATTAGGATATCATGGTCAATCGTGTCAAACGCTGCGCTTAGATCTAATAGGACGAGAATTGAGACTTTGTTTGCTTAATCTTTTTCAGAGTTTATTCTGAGGTCACTAATTATTTTTGTAAGAGCAGTTTCAGTGCTACGGTGCGTTCTGAAGCCTGATTTTCTTTGAGAAAGGAGTTTATTTGTATTGAGTATCTTGCTGATGAATGGGAGGTTGGATATTGGCCTATAGTTGGTTAGTACATTACTGTCTAGTTTGGGTTTCTTTAGTAAGGGTCTTACGACAGCTGTTTTGAATGCGTCTGGGAAAATACCTGTCAGAAGCGATGTATTTATAATATTTAGGACATGACTTGCAATACTCTCGAATATTCGCTTAAAAAATGCTGTGGGTATAGGGTCAATACAGGAAGTGGAGGAGCTTTACAGTTTTGTAAAGCTCAGTTGATGTAATGCAAGCAAATTTTCCTATGGTTACTTTTTCGCAGGGTTTGCTGATGATGTCCATGTTTGTATCAGGACTAATGCTGGCTCTAATTGAAGTTATTTTGTTATTGAAGAATAATGCTAGTTCTTCACATTTTGATGCAGATGACTGTGGAGGGTGGGGGCAGTGTTGAGTAGCTGGTCGATGGCTGAGAATAATATTCTAGAGTTTCCAACATTCTCTGTGATAATCTTAGAAAAATAGTCCTTTCTTGCCACTCGTATTTCTTTGTTATAGGCAGTCATGTGTTACGATAGCAGGTAGGGGAGAGTTCCAATGGTCAAGGAATGAAAGAGACGGAGAAGTGTTTTGCTCTTCAAAACAATGTGTGTCCTCTTTATTTTGAGAACACATGAGCAGTAGCAGAACACAAAGGACGCCAAGCGTCAACAGAGAACAACACTAAAGTGTAATCGGGTCAGCACTTGTTCAGGAAGTCTGCTCGTAGGGAAATCTGAAGCTCCAGCAGGGAACAAGAGAACAGGAGTCATTATAAGGCCACATTCCTAACATACCAACGTGTCAATTAGTGACAGCCAGAATGACAGCCAGTGACAGCATCCAGATGTGACAGTCAATCAGTGTGAGACAGCAAACCAGAAGTGACATACAATTAGTGCAAACCCAACAACAATGTGTAGTACTCCAGACAGACAGTAGGATTCAATCCTAAGGTAGGACAGAACCCCGAACGTTACAGTCATGGCTTCCTTATATATATCACAGTGGACCGTGAGCTTGGTTTTCCTCCATTTTCGTTCAGCAGCTCTACAGCTTATCTTTGTCTGACCAACACTGCTATTATTTAACCATGGGGAGATTTTGTCACTTGACTTTTTTTTTTTCCTTTAACACTTTCAGAGCCGGACGTGTTTTCCTTTTTACCCCCTTTAATGCCCATCAACCACTTCAATGTTAGCGTTAATATCGCCTAATCTATGTTTTAAATTATGGCTATGTGTCTAATCTGCCCGTCGCTTATCAATGACTCATTTTCCAGTCAACATTGTCGAAGCGGATAATTTTTTTATCGGTTCATTTCCGTTTTATAGCATTTTGAAAAGCCCTTGTTTTCACGGAAAATTTAAAGATTCTGTGATAAACGCCCTGTACTGGAATATTCTAGAACGTTGTCATTTTTCTGCCTATTTATGAATCGTTTTCAAATAAACACTAGATTATCGATAGTATATGTGTACGTATGCACGATGGTGCCGCGAGCTGAAAATCGATTCTCTTATTTCCTGATCGCTCGCACAGCCAAACAGCCATATCACATATAGGGGAAAAGCTTATATCTCCATGAAAACAGGTCTGATTATCCTAAGACTGGTAAAATAGATTCCTTACCTGAGATCAGATGTTCTCCAAAAAGATTATTCCAATTCCTGATCGCCATTCCAAAAATCGATCCTTTTATTGATTCAATGCTACGTACTGTAAAGACATATTACACGCTGTTCTGATGGTCCACAATGACTCCGAGTGGCTCGGGGTACATGCGTGAGAAGTAAAATGTGGATTCCGGAGTTTTTTTTTCTCATCCATTTTCATTGAGTCCATTCCAAAAGGGTGCATTACCACCTGGGAGACGATAGGGGGCGCTTTTTTCACATCTGAGCGCCTGGTGGGGCTGGTTTCCCAACGGTTGATGAAATATGAATTCAGATCGCTAATTAAAAAAAAATCACGCTAATTATCGTGGTGGGCATTCAGGGGGCGGGCTGCTAACACGTGTTATGTCGTGGCTGGCATTCAAAGTGTTAATGGAGCGACAGCATCCAGTGTATTATGATAGGGTGTTGTTCAGATTTTCAACCATGCAGTTTAAAGAACAGTCCAGGCTGGATGGTTCAGTTTGTCTCAAACTGACCGACCTCTCCATCACAGTCGAGAATGCAGCTGTGACCGCGTCCCTGACCGCCAAGAACCTTGGTGTTGTACTCGACGACCAGTTGAACTTCTCTGCTCACATCGCAGCGACAACCAGAACCTGAAGATTCCTCCTGAGCAACGTCAGAAGGATCCGCCCCTTCCTGACAAAAGAAGCCACCCAACTCCTCGTCAATCAACAGTCATCTCCCGCCTCGACTACTACAACGCACTGCTAGCTGGCCTCCCGGCCACTGCCACCAAGCCTCTTCAACTCATTCAAAACGCAGTGGCCCGCCTGATCTCAAACCTACCGAAGTCGGCCCATGTCACCCAACTTCTTAGGGACCTGCACTGGCTCCCCATTGCTGCACGTATCCGCTTCAAGGCCCTCGACCTAGCATTCCGTGCGGCAAAGGGAACCGCTCCCGCCTACCTCCGGTCAATGGTCTCTAACTACACACCCTCAAGACCCCTACGCTCTGCATCTTCTGGCCGCCTCAGACCTACTCCTATCCAAGCTCCGGGAGGGTCATCAAAGAGAAGCCGCCTATTCTCAGTCCTTGCCCCACAATGGTGGAATGAACTACCCACCCCAGTTAGGACAGCCGAATCCCGTCCAATCTTTCGCTGTCGACTAAAGACGCACTTCTTCAACCATTATCTGAAATAATAATAATAAAAAAAAATCTAACCCTAACTAACCTTACTGTCATGCACTTGTCCTAATAAACTAACCTACACTGTAACATGCAACACTTTGATGAATATTGTTACTCAGCTGATAGAGTTGTACCCTTCCTGATGACCTGTCGTACAGAACTTGTAAGTCGCTTTGGATAAAAGCGTCAGCTAAATGACTAAATGTAAATGTAAATGTAAGAGAGAGAGAGAGAGAGAGAGAGAGAGAGAGAGAGAGAGAGAACGACTCCAACTCATTCAAAACTCGGCAGCTAGGCTACTAACTAGAACCAAATGCACATTTTAAGGCAAGCCGTATCAGACAGTAGTCTCCTGCTCGATACACACACAGTTCAATACCTGACAGTTTTGAACCTGTAATAAACAATAGACAGAAAACTGTAGTCCAGTGCAATAAAAACCTGACAGTTTTGAACCTGTAATAAAAAGCAATAGACAGAGTAAAATAATACAGTGCAATAATAGATTAGTAGAATAGAATAGATAGTAAAATTATGCAATAGAATGGACAGAGTAAAATAGTGCTACAGTACAGCGGAGTGTATTAGAAGGCTATGGTGAAGAGGTACGTTTTTAGCTTATTTTTGAAAATATTAAGAGATATAGCTTCCCTAATGTCCATAGATAGTGTGTTCCATAACGTTGGTGCATAGTTTGCAAAGGCTGCATCCCCGATTTTCCTTAGACTGTGGCTTGGAACCTTCAATAGACCAGTAGTAGATGATCGCAATGTTCTAGGAGGCACATAGTTGACTAGAGAATTTGCAATGTAGCTTGATCCTGTTCCATTTAGTGCTTTGTATATAAGGAGGAGGACCTTGAAATCAATTCTAAATGTTACCGGAAGCCAGTGTAGGTTACAGTAGCTAATACAGGACTGATGTGGTCGCTCCTCTTGGTTCTAGTTAGTAGCCTAGCTGCAGAGTTTTGAATGAGTTGGAGTCGTTCTGTGTTTTTTTTGGGGAGGCCAGTGAGGAGTGCATTACAGTAGTCAAGTCGGCTTGAGATAAAGGCATGGATCAGTTTTTCAGCGTCTTTTTGATTTATAAACGGCCGTACCTTAGCTATGTTTCTAAGGTGGAAAATTATGTTTTTGTCACCTTGTTGATGTGTCATTTAAAGCTTAGGTCTGAGTCTATTATAACACCAAGACTTGTAACTTCGGGTTTGATCCAAGGAGTAAGTTGCCCCATATTGCTCTGTAACATTTCTCTTTTTGTTATAGGACCGACTAGTAGGATTTCAGTTTTGCCCTCATTTAATTTTAGGAAGTTGTTCGTCATCATCCATTTGTTTATTGCTAAGAGACAGGCGGAAATGGAGTTTATAGCTGTGTGATCATTTGGTTCAGAGGAGATGTACAATTGTGTGTCATCTGCGTAACTATGGAAACATAGATTGTGCTTTCTAATGATGTCTCCGAGTGGCAGCATGTATAGTGAGAATAATAATGGACCAAGGCAGCTCCCCTGTGGAACTCCGAAGTAGGTGTCATGTTTCTCAGAAGAATGATCTCCAAGCCTGATGTAATATTTTCTCCCTTTGTTATATGTTCTGAACCAGTTTAATATAGTCAGAAAGACCAACTAACTTTTCTAGACGATTTATTAGGATATCATGGTCAATCGTGTCAAACGCTGCGCTTAGATCTAATAGGACGAGAATTGAGACTTTGTTTGCTTAATCTTTTTCAGAGTTTATTCTGAGGTCACTAATTATTTTTGTAAGAGCAGTTTCAGTGCTACGGTGCGTTCTGAAGCCTGATTTTCTTTGAGAAAGGAGTTTATTTGTATTGAGTATCTTGCTGATGAATGGGAGGTTGGATATTGGCCTATAGTTGGTTAGTACATTACTGTCTAGTTTGGGTTTCTTTAGTAAGGGTCTTACGACAGCTGTTTTGAATGCGTCTGGGAAAATACCTGTCAGAAGCGATGTATTTATAATATTTAGGACATGACTTGCAATACTCTCGAATATTCGCTTAAAAAATGCTGTGGGTATAGGGTCAATACAGGAAGTGGAGGAGCTTTACAGTTTTGTAAAGCTCAGTTGATGTAATGCAAGCAAATTTTCCTATGGTTACTTTTTCGCAGGGTTTGCTGATGATGTCCATGTTTGTATCAGGACTAATGCTGGCTCTAATTGAAGTTATTTTGTTATTGAAGAATAATGCTAGTTCTTCACATTTTGATGCAGATGACTGTGGAGGGTGGGGGCAGTGTTGAGTAGCTGGTCGATGGCTGAGAATAATATTCTAGAGTTTCCAACATTCTCTGTGATAATCTTAGAAAAATAGTCCTTTCTTGCCACTCGTATTTCTTTGTTATAGGCAGTCATGTGTTACGATAGCAGGTAGGGGAGAGTTCCAATGGTCAAGGAATGAAAGAGACGGAGAAGTGTTTTGCTCTTCAAAACAATGTGTGTCCTCTTTATTTTGAGAACACATGAGCAGTAGCAGAACACAAAGGACGCCAAGCGTCAACAGAGAACAACACTAAAGTGTAATCGGGTCAGCACTTGTTCAGGAAGTCTGCTCGTAGGGAAATCTGAAGCTCCAGCAGGGAACAAGAGAACAGGAGTCATTATAAGGCCACATTCCTAACATACCAACGTGTCAATTAGTGACAGCCAGAATGACAGCCAGTGACAGCATCCAGATGTGACAGTCAATCAGTGTGAGACAGCAAACCAGAAGTGACATACAATTAGTGCAAACCCAACAACAATGTGTAGTACTCCAGACAGACAGTAGGATTCAATCCTAAGGTAGGACAGAACCCCGAACGTTACAGTCATGGCTTCCTTATATATATCACAGTGGACCGTGAGCTTGGTTTTCCTCCATTTTCGTTCAGCAGCTCTACAGCTTATCTTTGTCTGACCAACACTGCTATTATTTAACCATGGGGAGATTTTGTCACTTGACTTTTTTTTTTTTCCTTTAACACTTTCAGAGCCGGACGTGTTTTCCTTTTTACCCCCTTTAATGCCCATCAACCACTTCAATGTTAGCGTTAATATCGCCTAATCTATGTTTTAAATTATGGCTATGTGTCTAATCTGCCCGTCGCTTATCAATGACTCATTTTCCAGTCAACATTGTCGAAGCGGATAATTTTTTTATCGGTTCATTTCCGTTTTATAGCATTTTGAAAAGCCCTTGTTTTCACGGAAAATTTAAAGATTCTGTGATAAACGCCCTGTACTGGAATATTCTAGAACGTTGTCATTTTTCTGCCTATTTATGAATCGTTTTCAAATAAACACTAGATTATCGATAGTATATGTGTACGTATGCACGATGGTGCCGCGAGCTGAAAATCGATTCTCTTATTTCCTGATCGCTCGCACAGCCAAACAGCCATATCACATATAGGGGAAAAGCTTATATCTCCATGAAAACAGGTCTGATTATCCTAAGACTGGTAAAATAGATTCCTTACCTGAGATCAGATGTTCTCCAAAAAGATTATTCCAATTCCTGATCGCCATTCCAAAAATCGATCCTTTTATTGATTCAATGCTACGTACTGTAAAGACATATTACACGCTGTTCTGATGGTCCACAATGACTCCGAGTGGCTCGGGGTACATGCGTGAGAAGTAAAATGTGGATTCCGGAGTTTTTTTTTCTCATCCATTTTCATTGAGTCCATTCCAAAAGGGTGCATTACCACCTGGGAGACGATAGGGGGCGCTTTTTTCACATCTGAGCGCCTGGTGGGGCTGGTTTCCCAACGGTTGATGAAATATGAATTCAGATCGCTAATTAAAAAAAAATCACGCTAATTATCGTGGTGGGCATTCAGGGGGCGGGCTGCTAACACGTGTTATGTCGTGGCTGGCATTCAAAGTGTTAATGGAGCGACAGCATCCAGTGTATTATGATAGGGTGTTGTTCAGATTTTCAACCATGCAGTTTAAAGAACAGTCCAGGCTGGATGGTTCAGTTTGTCTCAAACTGACCGACCTCTCCATCACAGTCGAGAATGCAGCTGTGACCGCGTCCCTGACCGCCAAGAACCTTGGTGTTGTACTCGACGACCAGTTGAACTTCTCTGCTCACATCGCAGCGACAACCAGAACCTGAAGATTCCTCCTGAGAAACGTCAGAAGGATCCGCCCCTTCCTGACAAAAGAAGCCACCCAACTCCTCGTCAATCAACAGTCATCTCCCGCCTCGACTACTACAACGCACTGCTAGCTGGCCTCCCGGCCACTGCCACCAAGCCTCTTCAACTCATTCAAAACGCAGTGGCCCGCCTGATCTCAAACCTACCGAAGTCGGCCCATGTCACCCAACTTCTTAGGGACCTGCACTGGCTCCCCATTGCTGCACGTATCCGCTTCAAGGCCCTCGACCTAGCATTCCGTGCGGCAAAGGGAACCGCTCCCGCCTACCTCCGGTCAATGGTCTCTAACTACACACCCTCAAGACCCCTACGCTCTGCATCTTCTGGCCGCCTCAGACCTACTCCTATCCAAGCTCCGGGAGGGTCATCAAAGAGAAGCCGCCTATTCTCAGTCCTTGCCCCACAATGGTGGAATGAACTACCCACCCCAGTTAGGACAGCCGAATCCCGTCCAATCTTTCGCTGTCGACTAAAGACGCACTTCTTCAACCATTATCTGAAATAATAATAATAAAAAAAAATCTAACCCTAACTAACCTTACTGTCATGCACTTGTCCTAATAAACTAACCTACACTGTAACATGCAACACTTTGATGAATATTGTTACTCAGCTGATAGAGTTGTACCCTTCCTGATGACCTGTCGTACAGAACTTGTAAGTCGCTTTGGATAAAAGCGTCAGCTAAATGACTAAATGTAAATGTAAATGTAAATGTTTGAGAACTTCTCTTCTGCGATGTCATCTAGTACGCTTCGCTTTACAACGGTTACCTTTTTTGTCTCTGTTAAGTTTAGGTTGGCATTGAAGAATACACAGTGATGGTCAGATATAGGTAATTCGATTACTGATACTTTATCAATGTTCAGCCTTGTTGTCATCACTAAGTCTAGGGTGTTACCATGTTGGTGAGTGTGGTCATTTACATGTTGTATTAGCTCAAAGCTGTCCAGTAGGTTGGTAAGCTCAACAGCCTTGGGGTCGTTCTTCTTATTTATATGAATATTCAGATCTCCATGTATGATTAATCTTTCTAAGGATACCGACTGAGATTAGCTCTGAGAATTCCTGCAGAAATATTGATGAGTATTTTGGTGGCTGGTACAATGTGATGATGAGCAAAGACAGTTCAGCTTTGAGCTCAATAGCAAGATATTCATATGATGTAAATTCACCCATGTCAATGTCATTACATACAAACGATGTAGATAAAATAGCGGCAAGCCCTCCCCCTTTTCTATTTTGTCTGACCGATTGATAATACTTATAATTTGGAGGGCAGGCTTCTATCAGCGTTGTCGCACCAGTAATGTCATTTAGCCAGGTCTCGACTAGGAACATGCATTGCAAATTCTTTTCAGTTATCAGATCATTGATTAAGAAAGATTTGTTGCTCAACGATCTAACATTCAGAAGGGCCATTGTCAGTGATTTTGTGATGGGGGTGTGGCCGGCCTTGGCTGAGCGACGTGTCAGGCATTTCTTCTTGAGTCTGATAGTAGTGTGAACAGGAACAGCATGGTTTGTTATTGGAACAAATTGATAGCAGTAGTTTGGGTGCAAGGTGGGGGGGCGTGGTTTCGGAGGTTGCAGTTGCGGGCTCTCGAGGAAAGATGGCGGAATAGTTCTTTTGTGATGTTTTGGAGATGCTTGGCTGTAAATCCGACCAGCATTTACCAGTTCGACCATTTTTGGCATGAAAGGCAGGTGGGGGGAGATGAGGGGGGAGGGGAGAAGGGGGGAGAGCAGGGATGAGGAGGGAGAGGGGGGAAAGGGTGCCTGGTAATTTGGTGATGACATGGCAAGAGGGAGGGTCGAGGAGGAGAGTGACACACGGGAGGAAAGATTGGGGGGGCTGGGGGGGAGGGGCGCCCTGCGTTTTAGGGTTATTGATGGGGAGGGGGATGCCCAATCAAGAGGGAGGGGGGAGGGGGAGAGTGACACAGGGGGGGAAAGGCTGGGGGGGAGGGGCAATGGTGAACGCCGATATACTGCCTTGACGTCGATACAGGGGGAGCTGGGGGGGGGGGGGGCGCTGTTAGTTCTGCTGTAATCCTGTGGATGTCCTCCGCGATCAGATCCAGTCGTAACTTCCGACCCCTCAGCAATCAGCTTGCTCTGTATGTCCTCCGATAGCAATTCTATTGTCTTTCTTGACGTCATCAGAGTTAGGTTGTGTTATTGTACTGTCCGTCTTAGAGCTTGTTGCAAGGCCATTGTCGATGGAGTAGAAAATTTTTCCTCCATATCTGTTCAGAGAAAATCCATTCCTTTGGAACAACTGTTCACGTCTCCAGAACATGTCGAAGTTTGCAATGTAATTTACATTGTGTAGCACACAAGCAGTTGAGAGACATTTGTTTAGCTGGAGAAGTCTGCTGAATCTTTCAGTCAATTTAGAGACTGTTGGCAAGGGGCCACTGATGTGCGATTCAATGTTTGTGGAATCCAGCATTTTCAGCAATTCAATAAAATCACATTTCAGATTTTCAGACTGTCTATTTGAGATGTCATTTGCTCCTACGTGGATGATTAATTTCCTGGCTGTTGTGTTTTACGATTGAATCTTTGGAATGTGCTTTGTTATTTCACAAACAGTTGCATCAGGGTAGCAGTATATCTTTGTATTTCTCTTTTTGTTGATATAGCCTACAGCAGAATCACCTATTATCAGCGTTGTTGGTACAATGTTTTCCTGTTCGTCAGTGTGCTGCGGCCTGTTCTTTTCCTCAGGGCCAGGGCGTTTCCTACCGTTAGCTTGTTGTTCATTAGCTTCGGTGTCTTTATCATTAGCCAGTAGCTGTGGTGGCTTATCCACTGTTCCACGGCGCCTCGTTCTTCCCGAGCGGCGTGGGGTTGATGGCCGGGGGGTCAGGTCCTCCGATGATAATCCTGGTTCATGCAGTAGTGGTAGGTCACTTTGACCCTTCGAACCTCCCTCTCTCAGGGCAAACCTCCCTCTCTCAGGGCTAGGTTCCAAACCTCCCTCTCTCAGGGAGAGGTTCCCTCTCTTAGGGCACAGTTCAAGGCCTGGGTCCCTTTCTACAATTTTTGCATTAGCATTAGCTACATTAGCCATTTTAGCTGGTTGGCTTGTTGATAAAGAGGGCCAGCCAGTTGCTGAGTTCAGAAACAAACATAGTATCAATGAGAGCATCAATAATACACCTGAGTGAAGTCTAGTAAAAAAAAAAAAAAAAAAAATTTAGTTAATCTTGAGTTAAAAAATTTATAGAATCGGGAGTTAACGCGTTAATATCGCGTTAACTTTGACAGCCTTAGTTATAATCAATCATTAATTATAACGTTAAGGTAGGGATAGGGCAGAGCGACAGAGAAAAGTGTCAGACAGCAGGAAAGCAGGAAGTAATTAGTAAAAAATAGATAAAATCAATAGATAACATCACTCTCCGTACATTCAATACTGTCTTAGCGGTATGGCACATGGGTACAGCTGCGCATGGAAAAGTAAACTGAGCTCTGTAGTAGCGCATGAGATCAGCCGGCCATGAGATGTCAGTCCTATTCAAATGAAGCATGCGTCACATGATAAGCTTAGGACATCGTCGAGCGTTGACACAATTCCAGAAGTTGAAAGTAGCACAGTGGGCAAAGCCTGTAGATGAAGTACCACAACTATCTGCCAAGACAAAATAAGTGATGATAAGCAGCTCTCTCATTGTCATCATGACTGAAATAGGGATTGAGATATGGCCCACAAGTCAAAAGAAAGAAGGGAGCATTAAAGAGCAGCCCGTAAGGCCGTCTGGGACGGTGAATGTTTCAAGGTTTTGTCAGAGAGAGACACTGAGAGTTCAGGGCCTCCAAGACACTGTCCAGGATGAATGGGAGCATCAATCTCTCTATCAAGCAGATAGACTGCAGTTCTCAAGAGAGACAGAGAGAGAGAGAGAGAGAGAGAGAGAGAGAGAGAGAGAGAGAGAGAGAGAGAGAGAGAGAGAGAGAGAGAGATATCAACATGAGATGTGATAGGGACAAGGAGAGAGAGACAGAGAGAGAGATACAGCAAGAGAGAGAGATAGAGAAAGAGATCCACACGAGAATTATGAGACAAGGGAGAGAAAACAAGAGCAACAAGCAGGTGCAGACATGTGGAAAGAGGCTTTAAGATAGATGATTGGGGGGGAAAAGGGGAGAGAGAGAGGCCGTGAAGAATATGAAACAGAATAGAATGAAAGCAAGAAGAATAGGCCATATGGTGAAGGCTGAGAAGTGGCTAGAAAACTATTCTCGTTCCCACCTCCCCGAACTACACAATTTTCACTCTGGGTGAAAGATATATTGGTGTAGATTTAGGAACAAAAAGTTCTCCATTGACAAACTAGCCCGTTTTGTGCAATCATAATTTTAAAGTCGGGACTAGATCTTTCCTCGCAAACGGATACTTGGTCACCACAGAGTTTTATTTGACGTAATTGGTGCGAGTTCGGTCACGTATCTTGCGCTCGACCAATAGCAGCTCTCTTTGTTGCGAGGATACAGCCGGCGGGTGACAACAAATTACATCTCACGGAGGAGAAAAAAATGGGAACAAGGTTATCCACAGAGTAGCGTTACGGACAAAAATGGACAAAAAACACCTTCTAAAGTTCGCAAAAAGGTTTCTAAACAATGTTATGTGCATCTCACGTCCGTTCAGAAAGAATGTGTACAAGACATACACACATTGTTTAGAGATCGATTTGTGTCATAAATGTCATGATATATATCTGTAACTTATGTCGTGTATGTCATAAATGTCATGATGAATTGAAAATGGGGGACCCTGATCTCTGGTCTGCACCCCCTTAACAAGTATGTGTGTTACGGTGAGGTAAGGTGGAGGTAGAACCCAAGGCAGCAGGACAAGAGTGAGCAGGGATATGAGGCAGGAGATGACGGTCACGATTTTAAGAGCTTTTACTTAGCCACGACAAAGGTACACAAGGCACAAAATAATAGGCACAGTCGCACTGGCTCTAAATACAAACAACACCTAACCAGAAGACGGACTGAACACACAAAAACAAAAGAGCAATAAACAGAAAACTAACATACACTTACTTTAGACAGAACACAACTACAGGGCAAGGACGACGTTTGACAAAGACATCACAGGACAGGTAACAAGGAGGAATGACTCCACAAGCAACTCAACAAACCACAGACCATAAATACGGACACTAATTAACACTAATTAATAATGGACGACAGCTGGGGGAAGAAAGACATAAGAACTAGAACTAATACAAATATCAACACAACAGGGACATGGCTATACAACCATAAATGCACCGACAACAAACTGTTTAGGAGGTTTATCACCACAGTGTGCATCATCTGTAAAAGATCACTAGATGGTGCCATGATACCACTATTCACATCTTTCATACTGTCTGTTCCTTGTGTGGGAAAGCGAGACCCATTGTTCACACTGTGACTGTGGTGTTGACTCTCCCAGCCTTGGGCAGGTCTGGGAGTGTAACATGTGTGTATTGAGCCGTACTATTGTACCCATTCTGCAATCTGTTAATACAGTTTTTAATCAATCAAGATGTGGATACACTATTTGATGCTGTGCTGAGATACAGTTTAGCTGTGTTTTTGTTTACATAACTAGCATTCTAGTTTTCTTCAGATACTGTATGCCATCTATTTTGTTTGTTTACAGTGATGTTTATGTAGCTCTGCTAGTTCATAGTGATGTTTAAAGTATGTTTCAGAATCCCCTCATCCACCACCACACTTCCCAGGCAACACTGACGTTAATCATCCTCACCACTGTCATCTGAGTCATCATCCCATGTAGCCCTATATCCTCAGTTTCCTTAGAAACATTTGCATAGTTTTGGCATTGACAAAGATATGTACATGGCAGTTTTGCAGACAGAGAGAGGAACATCTTATTGTCTCACATTTGAGTTGCCTTAACTGATAACTGTAAGTCACAGTAACCAAACATATTTGAGTTGCCTTAATTAAGAACTGTAAGTCACATGTAGCCCTATATCCTCAGTTTCCTTAGAAACATTTGCACAGTTTTGGCATTGACAAAGATCTGTACATGGCAGCTTTGCAGACACACAGGAACATTTTCTTGTCTCACATTTGAGTTGCCTTAACTGAGAACTATAAGTCACAGTAACCGAACATATTTGAGTTATGGCAACTCAAATGTGAGACAAGAAGATGTGTGTCTGCAAAACTGGGGTTGGGATGTATAGGGCGAGGGGATTAGGGTTATACAGTAGTAGTGTGATTTGTCTGTATTGGTTGAGATCAGTTTGACACTGATCTTTCCACACACCTCACTGTTTACTCATTTTACTCTGTAGTGTATATTGTATACATGTATATTGAATATTCCTCTTTACTTTACTTTTTACTTACTTACTTTTTTCACTGTATGACGCACACTCAGGGGCTCATACAGAAACTATATAAATAATAAACAAACTTTAAACTTATGTATGTATGTGACGAATAAACCTCTTGAATCTATTTTGTACCTGCATTCTATTTTGTCTTTAAATGGAAAATAAAAAGGTTAATGAGTAACTTATTGATTTGTAAATTGTTTGACATTATTCCAAATTAAGGGGATGGTGTAGTGTTTTGATTGATTAACTATCTTGATCAAAAGTGTGTGGGTCTATTATTTTTGTCATTATACTATCCACTGAACTGTTTTGTGTACGACCTCAATCTTTAGAAAATTGTCCCAGCATCTTTAATATTGCAGGTTGGGAATCACAAGGTGAAGTGTTTTTGTGCTGCATGCATCACGGATTGTGTGTTTATGGAGGTTTATCGAATAATTTCCCTGACAGGACGTAATGCACCGGTGTGTGCAATGCTGTGTTGTGGGGCTGATAGAAGGCGATATGATTTAAATGTACAGTATGGTTAATAACACGTACGTTATGGCCCATTTCACAGCTGTATTCAATCGCTTGCCTATAGCAAGTAGCGTATATGCATATAACATTGTTTAGAAGCCTATTTTGCGAACGTCAGAATGTGTTTTTTGTCCATTTTCGTCGAGATGTACTCCGTGGATGACATGATAACATCACGTTACTGTTTACACAATGTCTTGTGGTCTATAACTTGGCAACAAAGAGAGCTGCTATTGGTCGAGCGCAAGATACGTGACCAAACTCGCACAAATTACGTCAAATAAAACTCTGTAGTGACCAAGTATCCGTTTGCGAGGAAAGATCTAGTCCCGACTTTAAAATGATGATTGCGCAAAACGGGCTAGTTTGTCAATGGAAAACTTTTTGTTCCTAAATCTACACCAATATATCTTTCACCCAGAGTGAAAATTGTGTAGTCCGCTGAGGTGGGAACGGGATGAAACGATACAGCCTTCACCTTACGGCCTAGAAGCAAGCAGAGAGATTGAGCAACTTAAAAGTGAGAGAGAGAGGAGTATCGTGCTTTCTGATTGGCTAGCCGCTGATGGTGATTGGAGGGGATTGTTCAGTTGGGTCGTGTGGAACAGTGGTTCTGTCATATGCTGAGTCACCTCAGCCAGACACGTGCACACACACACACTTGCATACATGTGCACACACAAACTTGTGCAAACACACACACACACACACACACACACACACACACACACACACACACACACACACACACACACACACACACACACACACACACACACACACATACTAGAGCCTGTGCAAAAACACATGCACAATCTGTCCTATGTGTGTGTACAGTATGAGCGTATGTGTGTGCGTGTGTGTGTACACTGTACAGTATGAGTGTATGTGTGTGCGTGTGTGTGTGTGTCTGTACACTCTACACAGTATGAGTGTATGTGTGTGTGTGTGTGTGTGTGTGTGTGTGTGTGTGTGTGTGTGTGTGTGTGTACACACTCTTCTACAGTATGAGCGTATGTGTGTGTATGTTTTACACATCATTTATCATCTATGACAGTGTTTCTCAATTGGTGGGTCGTGACCCAAAAGTGGGTCGCGGGGCCATTTTGAGTGGGTCGCGGATGTGTGTGTAAATTTTTTTTTCTTCTTTTTTTTTTAATATGTATATATATGTTTTACTAGCTATCTTTGTGAAAGTGGCTTCTCAGCTCTGGTCCAGCTGAAGACAAAGCAGAGGAACAGATTGGACATTGAGCATGACCTCAGAGTTGCTTTGTCTACCATCACCCCAGACTTTGAGACTCTTGTCAGGAGCAAACAACATCCGCAGTTAACCCATTAGTTCCCTGGGATGTTAAGCTAAGAAGTCTGCTAAGAAGGATATATTATTTATTATTATTATTATTTTATTTCATTGTGTTTTTAGCCCTAGTTGTACTTGTGTTGCAACCCCAGTTATCCCATTAGTTCCCCCAAACTTAGGTATGTTATGTTAAGGGGAGACACTGCAGGTGAATAGGGTAAAAAAATTAACTAATAGATATCACAATGAAACTTCCCCAGTTGATTACTTATATTAAGACAAGACTTTTTTGTATTACAAGTTTTCTGAGATTGTATGTTTAAATATGCAAATGAGGCATGATCTACTTAATTATGCACTAATTTGCATATAATTCCAGGACAGAAATCTGAACATTGGATAAAGCCATTTTCAAAATTATAGTTTCATTTTGTTGACATATTAGAGCCAAAGGTTATTACAGAGGGGATTTTGGATATCTCTTTTTATCACTCCATAAATCAGAAAATACTCCATGCAGTCAATTTTTATGGTAAAATTCCATATTTCGCCATGTTTTTAGGAATACAATGTGATATAAATCAGGGTATGAATGTGATATCAACAAACCCTTCTGTAAATACCTTCAGAACATAGATATGAATAGAACTGGAAGTTTTGGTGTATGTGAGTGCTACTGAAGTGGAGATTTCTGGCTCAGAGTATGAGGAAAAACTCTTAAAACTCATTTTCGGGAAAACGCCTTCAAAGTTCTGTATTGTAAAATGCCATACTTTTTTTTTAAACAGATATTTACAAACACAATACCTAATCAAACCATTAGTAATAGACAACCTAAACACATGCCTGATAACTGAATAATAATAATAATGATGTTATTGAACTGAACAGAACTACACACAGGCTACAAACAGTGTAGTACAGTGTAGTACCCCCTAATAGGCAAAACATTTTGAATAGATATCACTATGAAACTTTCCCAATTTGTTATGTACATATAAACTAAGAAAAAATATATTGCAAGTTTTCTGAAATTTATGTTTATATATGCAAATGAGGCACTTCCCCATTAAATATGTGCACATTTATGGATGCAATAAGGCAAAATGATGTAAAATAAACAACTAAATGTGTGTTATTGACGTTTTATTGTCACTAGTTTCATAGAAGACATGTTTAGGAAGCAAAATATAACAAAATCTCAAAATCAACAAAAAAAGTATATTTGACTATTCACCTGCAGTGTCTCGCCTTAAGCTAAGAAATCTGCTAAGAAGCATATTATTTATTATTATTTTATTTCATTGGGTTTTTAGCCCTAGTTGCACTTTTGTTGCAACCCCAGTTATCCCATTAGTTCCCCCAAACGTACTGTAGGTCTGTGTTATGTTAAGCTAAGAAGTCTGCTAAGAAGCATAATTATTTATTATTATTATAATTTTTTTATTTCATTGGGTTTTTAGCCCTAGTTGCACTTTTGTTGCAACCCCAGTTATCCCATTAGTTCCCCCAAACTTTTGTTGCACTTTTTTGTGTTTATTTCATGTTTTTAACAGTGCATGAAAGATTGTGTATTACTGCAAAAAAAAATGTAAATAAATCATAGTCAAAAAATTTGTTGAGAACCACTGATCTATGACTCAGCGTTTGTTTGTCGTGACCAGTTCATTCCCTCCATGCTGAATGAGACGGATGTTTGCAGTGGTCATGTACGCCAGTAACCATAACCTGAACAGTGTATAACCTGAACAAACATAACCAGTGTATTATAAAATAATAGTATTTCGCTTTTTATTTTAAACAATATTTAATCGCGTTTGGAGGTGGGTGTCCTGCGTCTGCCCCCCCGTGCCAAACAAGCAGGCCAACCTCTTGTTCACGCGTGAGCCCGTTATGATTACACTACTGTCGCTATTTTACAATTAACTATAATGAATTACGGGCGGTCAGGTGGCGTAGCGGAGATTGTGCTCGTCACCAATGCAAGAGGCTGCGGTCTCGACTCCCGGAGAGTCAGCATTGCCTTGGCTTGGGCTGATCGCTATACTAACTCGTTTGGCTGAGTTAGGGGGAGGGAAGCCGTGGGTGGGTCCTGGGCGTTGTGGACAGCGACCCCTACAGTTCGGTCGGGGCGCCTGCACAGCGAGGGTAGGATCTGGAGAAAGGTAGTGTGACCTTCCACACGTTACACTCTCCCGGTGAGAATCTGCGCTGCCAGGCTGGCTGCCGGCTGGCTGCCGGCGGGCTGCACATGTGTCGGAGGAAAACATGTGACAGTCTCCGGCCTCCCGGACCAACAGTAGGGGGGGGGTGCGCAACAACCAGGAAGGGGGTTGGGAATTGGCATAATGACTAACAGTGGGATGGGAGAAAAATCGGAAAAAGGAGGGGGAAAAAGATATAAAAAAACTAAATAAAAAAAAACTATGATGAATTACGGTTCATACAGAACACGCGCCAGTGTTGGAAGTAATGCACGGAAGCTTATTTCCGCGTTGCAATAATAATATTCTACCACCGGTACGCATGGTCAGAGCTGTGCGTAAATATATGCACAAAGTCAAGCACACGTTCAAATTGATAAGTCACACACTTTGCTTAGAAATGATCGTACGCACGGGTTACGCACATACTGTATCTGTGCGTACGCACCATTGATAAATGAGGGCCCAGGACTATCGTAGGTTTCCTCTTACAAACTTCTTACAATTTTATTTACGAGGAAACTTACAAGAATGTTAGTGAATGAGGTCCAATGTTTCGACAGCAATCTACCAGGACATACATTTGACTGGAATTATACTCTGGCAAACATGTGCAGGCAATCAGTGTACCCTAACTAAAGTAGAGGTACACAGGGACCAACAGGGCCAGCAGAGAGACTTCAAAGATCAGTGGTGGAATGACAATCTGTCAGCACAACACACTATGAAGTAAAATCTTAAAGGCCCAATCAGTGTTCCAAATGCAAACAAATGGGCAGCCCTACCACCAAGAAAAGATAAATGAAAACATGAAGAACCAACACAAGACATCAAGTAAATAGGAGTTTGTAATTGTATTTGCTGTATTTTGGTTCCTTTACGTTGGTCATTTTTGTAAACACTGGAGTAGACAGATAATATGAATTACGAACGTTCCAAAAAGTTTCTCTTCCATCTACAGATCAAACTCTTCAAAAATGTATGTGGGCGCAGTCAATATTCCCTCAAATTTTTTTTCGGTCTGAGCAAACACTCAAACCTCCTGAGCAGACATCAGCAACTACTAATAATAATAATAATAATTCATTTATTTTGTATAGCGCTTTTCAAGGACCCAAAGTCGCTGACAATAGGCATAAAAAAGAAAACAAAGAAAACAAAGAAAACAAAGAAACAAAACCAGAGGGAAACGGAGGACAATAAGAAAACACAGGAAACATAAAACCACGAGTAACGGATAACAAATGCGGGAGTGAGTAGGGGAGACAGTCAGGAGGAGAGTAAGGGAAGACCAAGGGGGGTGGGGGGGGGGGGGTGGGGGCAGGAGCGGAGAGAACGTGGGGCAGGGGGAAATGGTGGTGAGTTGGAGGAGGGTGGTTATGGGTAAGGAAGGTTGAATGCTTGGGAGAACAGGTCGGTTTTGAGTCTGGATTTGAAGGTGGAGAGTGAGGGAGAGTCTCTGATGGTCTGAGGGAGGGAGTTCCAGAGTCGAGCAACATACGTCACCTTCCGATTAACCGGTTAGTTGATAAGCGGCGGTTTGTAAAAAATCTGAGAATCTTAATTTACCTCAATGTCTAACATAAAAATCTATACATTTTGCTGATACACAGAAATAATACAAAAAGGCATATTATATTCCCTAATGAAATATTTATTTTACCATTGATTGACGATACAGAGCAACGTCCTCCCTCCCTCTTCTCTCTCTCCCTCCCTCTCTCCCTCTAAACCTCTCACCTTCCCCTCTGCTTCATTCCTCCTTTCTCCGTTATTCAGATACACATCAGAAGAAATGTCACTTGTTTCCAGACTCCTCTGGTCTGGTCTTAGCTCTTACTTAGTCCTTTCTGTTAGTCTGGTGTGCACACTGCACATAAGAACACCTGCACATCAGAACACTGCACAGCAGAAAAGAGTAACTTGTTTACTCATCTGTTCCTCAAAAAATAAATAAAATAATAAAATAATAAATAAAAGAATCCAAAGGCAGCTCTTCTCCTCTGGTCTGGTCTTAGCTCGTATTCCTTTCTGTTAGTCTGTGTGCACACCAGAAAATAGTCACTTGTTTACTCTCTGCTCCTCAAATTTTTTTAAGAATAAATAAAGTTATCCAAAGTCAGCAGAAGCGACTTCTCCTCTGGTCTGGTCTGCTTCTTCTGGGAAACAGAGTAGAATAGAATAGAGTAATTAGTAATTAATCTAACGTCAGATTTTTGCCAAGTTCAAAACACACATGTTTGTGTTACTGTTAACACTTTGAGTGCCACTCACAAGATTTCTCTGGTTTTTAATAGTGACGTAGAATGCCACTCACGAGATTTCTCGGAATTTTTATTTTTTTATTTTTTTTGCGATCTGTACAATTATTGCATCACCCGAGCCTACCCGAGTATAGCCGAGGGGCGCCGGCGATCACTGTGGAAAAAAGCGCCCCCTGTCGTCTCCCAGATGACATAAGTGATTTTGGAATGGACTCAATGAAAATGAATGGGGAAAAAAATCCGGTACTCCACATTTTCCAGTTCACTGATCCAGCCGGGGTTACCAGAGTTCATTCTGGAGCCTCAGAGCCCCGCGGATCATGGAGTTCTACTGTATCGCGTTGGATCCATACACGTATCGATTTTTTCGAATGGTGATCAGGAATTGGAATATACCAGTTGGATACCATCTGATGTCAGGTAAGGACTCTATGTTATCAGTGGTAGGATAATCAGAGTAAGTTTGATGAAGTTATAAGCTGTTTTGTGAAATGTCTTTCGGTTTCACTGTAAAAGTCTGTGAGGAAATCAACGGAGCGATTATCAGTGCGCGGCCGTAATGTGCTTGCGTGCACGTATAATATTGATCATCTAGCGTTTATTTGAAAACGATTCATAAAAAGGCAGACGAATATCAAAGTTGTGGAATATTCCACTAAAAGACGATTTTCATAGAATGCTCCAGAATGAGCTGTTTTTTATATCAAAACGGGGGCTTTTCTAACTGCTCTGAAACGGAAACAACGCGATAAAAAAACAATCTGCCTTCACAGCACTGACTGGAAAATATCTTTGATAATGCGATGGGCAGATTAGACACATAGCCATAATTTAAAACATAGATTAGGCGATATTAACGTTAACATTGGAGCCGATGGTGGCATTCAAGCGGTAAAACGGAAAACCAGGTGTGGCGCTCAAAGTGTTAATACTGTAGTCTTGAAACTGTCTTGGTCTAGAAAATACAAACATGACTAAACAAAATTATGTTAATATGAGCAGTTCTACAACTGATAAAAACAAGCTCTTAATGATTCAGATGATAATTCCTAATGAGTGACAGACAGTATAACACGCACATATCTGATCAGGAAGGAACTAATATGTTACCTTATTTTTCCCGTCTGTCCTTCTCAGTTCTCCAGTGGTTGTACACCTTGTCCAGGCTGATGGTGGTGGCACCGTCTGTGTCTGCTTGCAGCCTTGACTTGATTCGCATCAACTCGTCTAGATGTTCCACTTGAAGACGATTTCTTGATGTTGTTTTGATACGATTCATCAAGCTAAACCCTCTTTCACAGTCTGCACTGGACGCTTGAAATGGAGGCTGACTAGTTGTCATTATTATTTTACTGTCTCGCACTCGCCGTCCACTACGGCTGCTGCGGATTCAGGAAGCGCCAAACGTTTAGACAAATCACAGACACCGATACTAAAACGTCTCTCTGTGGTGCCACGCAATAGGTTGGATCGTATCGAAGAGCTAGCCAATTAGAGCGAGCGCTATGTTGGGGGCCCCAGAACGTGTGAATTATCATGAGTATGTGCATCCAAACAAACGCCTTTTATTTTTTTTTACACAAACGTTTCTGTGCGCGACAGATTTCAGATGTGCGCGGGAGCATTTGGCCATGTGTGTGCGCGTGCACGGGCGTACCTTAGAGGGAGCATTGTGCACAGTCTACATTGAAATCACTGATTGGGCCTTTAATTATTAACCTGCAACGTCCCTCATATGGGAAGTTTTTCGGATTTTTGCAACCGGCACTTTGGCGACCCCTAGTGGCTCGGGTGTGCATATTTTGTAATACAATATATATATGGAATTGAAGGCTTATTTGTTGCCTGTCGATAGCAACAAAATCCGACAAAATCCGACAAAATTCGTTCAGCGGTTCTCGAGTTACATGCCGGTATTTGAGGCTTGTGCAAAGTACACGGTATTGCGCAAAATACCACTCGCGACTCAGGCTGCAGTAGTTCTGTCAATCTAGAGCCGATCTCGAAAATTATTGTGGATCGTTGTAACCAATGAGTGTGGCTTTCCAATGATACCCCACATGGGGATCTAAATAAAAAAATAAAAAAAATACGAAGAAACACGAAAACAGGAAGAGCAAAACAGCAGAATGAATTGAAGTCTATGAGAAAACTGAGTTTTTCTTTGTACACAGTTTACCAAAATCACTCCTAATCACTCATTTCTGAATGGATCTTTATGAAATTTGGATATGTACTACATAAGGCTTCAGGCTATGGCTCTGGATTTGTAAGCCATACCACCTTCTGGGGAAATACTACCTCTGGACTACTAACTACTACAGAAAAACTTGAGTAACAAGTTTTTTTTACAACTCAAGTTCAGACCTATGTCACTCTATTACGTTAGCACTAAAAGTGAATTTATTACTTCAGAATGTCATCTTTCAAAAGAGACCAGGCTTATGCATGTGCTATAAGGCTGAGCCCGAACGTTCGAACGTTCGTTTGTTACGCTGACATTCAGACTTTAATTAATAGGTTCGAACGTTCGGTGAAAAAATATAAAGGATGTGCACGGGGTTGAGGTGATGTGAATGCGAGGCGCTCGGCTCAAACAGTATGGTCTGCCGGGCTGCAGCGGGATACTATTTCTCAACCAGAGCTCTATTTTGATTGACAGGCGATTCTGCCAATTACGTCACACACCGCTTGCACCCGCCTCTGCTGTTACCACCAATCGGCAAGCGTTTATTCGTTTTTTACTTCAGGCAATGCCGCCATTGATCTGCTTGCGAGAAGCCTCAACAGACTTACCGTAGCTACCGGGGAGTCGTAGTTAGCTCCCCGCCGAGGAAGTAATCGGTAACAAGGTTTCCGTAGGTGAACCTGCAGAAGGATCATTAATGAATACCAGCCTTTTTCGGCCACGGAGCGCGAGCTTCATGGCGGGAGGTGGTTGCGTTGGAAACAACAACAGACCCGTCCACCGTCTACCTCGGAACGGTGGTAGGGCGGACGGGCGGACGGGCGGCAGGCGTGTTGGGAGCCCGTACGACGGGTCTGTTGAGGAGCCGAGGCGTGCGCCTCTCCTCCCGGCTCCCCGTCGACCAAGAGTGAATACCTGTTATTGAACGTGTAACACTAACTATATAACGTTAATGCCACAAAACGAATGCCTTTGTTTATCTAGCCCCTTATGTGACTGCAAGGGCTATTGTTTATCATAAGTAGTAACTTTTGATGCAGTAGCTTGTTTATTTTCTTCTGAGTGCTTTGTTTAATTACATGTTTACATGAACAGCCACCACTGTAAAGAACATGTTTTTCACCAATAGACTATGCAATGCCGCCCTCCGTAGGATCTATAATAATACAATAAAAAAAATAAATAAAAATTTAAAAAAATGAAAAAAATAATTTTATTAAAAAAAAATGTATTAAATTTTTTTTTAAACGAACGTTCGAACGTTCGTTCGATAAACCCTGGCGAACATTCGAACCCTAAAAACAGGGTTCGGGGACAGCCTTAATGTGCTATAAGTATAACGTATGTTGTTTTGGTTTGCAAAAAAAGTATGCAGTCCTCAAAAACGAAAACGAAAATGGCCAGGAGACTCATTGCAGGTTAACAATACCATAGAACACATCACATTACACTAAATACAATATCAATATAGTAGCCTACAGTATAAGATATCACTATCAAAAAGGTAACATTCAGGGGACAAATGATAGTCCTGCATCAAGGTATATATTCTGCAAGGATATCTTTTTTGGTGATGTCTTAAAGGGGAACTATCTTATAAATGGCCTTTTTCAGTGTTTAGCATTGTTTCCTAGCTATGTGGACTTATATTAATATGATTTATGTCTCTAATTCTCATATTGGCGCATTCTTCCAATTCTCCTCTCACAATATTCACCCTCACTAAACTGAGTCATCTGAAAATGTGCTGATTTGTGATGTTGAGAGACACCGCTGCATGATAATCAGCTGAGTTTCCACACAGTTCCCACAGTGGTTGGAGCCCAGGCTCAAAACAGCTTAAGATCTTGAGGTAGAAAAATGCTGTTTTTGAGGACTTGATTAGAAATACAAAACAATGAATTAAAAAAATAAAAAAATTACAGAGGTGTTCCATAAACCCACAGGAATTGTGTAAAAGTGCCCAAATAGTAAAAGAAATAGTAAAATAGTTCCCCTTTAACAAATGTCTTAACAGATTGCATCAGAGCTATGAGTGTGCGCGGCTACCATAGATTTAGAATAAATCTTCTGTGGATTCGGCATCTACCTTGCTGGGGGACCTGATGATGCTTGTTGCCGCGGATACCGTCCTTGTTACTGCGGATACTGTCCCTGTTGCTGTGGATATTGTCCTTGTTGTCCTTGTCTTTGGAAGAAGTCACATAACGTTATAGGCTATGTGCTGATTTCTTCATGATTCTACACTAAATGACTGTAGCTTGGCTATTTGTTTATGATTAGTTAATCTGTAACTGAAAGTTACAACATCCAGCTGAATAATAATATAATAACAAAGTAGATGATGTCTACTACAAAGTGAACACTGTGCAGTGGCGATGCAATGATCTAATAGTGTTTCTCAGGGGCGGACCTAGCACATTTGGCGCCCTAGGCGAGATTTTTTTTGTTGTAATTTTTTTTTTTTGTAATTTTTTTTTTTTTGTAATTTTTTTTTATGGCTTTTGCCTCTTCATAGTTCTCTAACGTTAGTCTTTCTTTCCTCAACGCTCAATTCTATAAACACTTGACCGATACCCATCAATGCACAGCGCTCTAGCATGTTCTGACTGTGAACACCTAAAGCTGAGGCTCAGACCGACCGACCGTTTTAGATTTTTGGCTCATTTTCCCTTATGTTAGAATTCTTTTTTATGTAAAAATATGGTTGCAGATATAGAGTGGGGCGCCAAAACTGCACAGAGAAGTTTTTTGTTTTTTGGTGCCCCCCTCTGGGTGGCGCTCTAGGCGACCGCCTATATCGCCTGTAGGAAGGTCCGCCCCTGGTGTTTCTGATCAGTGGCTCATCACGAGAGAAAGATGCCTCATGGTTTGATGATTTCATTCTGCTGTGTTCACCACAGCTCAGAGCATTGAGTGTCCGTTCTATACATTATTATATTGTGCGGTGACTTCTCTTCAGTTTGTTTTGGCTTAAAGGACCATATTGGTATTATGATAAACCAGAAAGCCACTATGGAAAGTGAAGAGTTTCTGACCGCAAACAAGGAAGTACACACACAGAGAGAGACAGAGAGAGACAGAGAGAGAAATGTCTTTTCTAAATGACGTCCCTGTTAGCACGACCAGGAGATACCTTTGGGTAGGTTTCTTCCAGGGGCGGCTGGTCCATAGAGGGCGCTAGGGCGTTTTTTTTTTTTTTCTATTTTAGGTCTATTTTACCGAACGAAAGTATGTGTAAACGAACTGGTTTGTCAATGTTGGACTATAAACAGTGCTTGTCAAATGAGCCATACTATTGTCTCCATAGCTATAATACAGAACACACGATGGGTCCACAAACATCGCGAAAATGGTCAATAACGCTGGCTCCATTGAGTAAAGATGGGAAAACAGCGTGGCGCTCAATGAGTTAAAATGCACAATAACGTGTAATATATAAAATATTAATCATTGTTTGTGCTTCCTGTTCATCCCCTCTCTCTTCTGGGGCGCTAGAAACATCGCCCCACTGACTGGGCGTCAGTGCGCAATGCAGCCAATTGAAAAATGCACATGGCAACATAAATGCACCTAGCAACTAAATTTAGCCAATCAGCGTCTTCAAATATGATGCCTAAAGGGCGATTCATTTAGAGCCCCAAGCAGAGTCATTGATGTGTTAGGGGGTGCGGACTGATGTGATGACGACAAGGATGAATGCAGGCACTCAAGAGACAGGATTACAGCTGCCCCCAAATTCAATAATACCTCTTCTCCAAAAGCCATTTGAGAGGACAAATTGCATTCCATGTCGATTCCGTCAAAATATATGCAGCAATCAAATGTTGAAATGTATAAAAACAGCTATATATATCCATGGGATATCGCAATATTACAATACTATCCAAATGTGCACTGGATCAAATGTATACGTTCACACTAATAAAACAAATTGTCTATTGGCTGAGCGTGGCAATCGTGTGACATCACGTCCCGAATCACATCAACCAGGAAATAACTAACGCTAATAGTTGTTGTCGTTGTCGGAAATTGATAATAATCACAAGATACATTCAGACAGTGTTGGATCTAACTAAATGGATTTCTGGACACATTTATGGAAAGTTCAAGCCCGGACCACAAAGCTTCTTTAAGGGTTAGCAGCTCTTCCAATTCGTACGCCATGTTCTACCGGCAGCAAAAAGCCACAACCCGCTAGGTAGATTAGCAGGCAGCTATGTGTTAGAAGCAGGCCTTTGTGTACACGCGTAACTGTTATGCGCATAACAAGCGAGTGTGTCACTAGAGGGTTTGACAGCTTGCTCGTTCCAATCATTTGACTTCGATTGATTGGATGTCATGGTTTTAGCACTTGCCCCTTACCGGAATGACAGATTATTTTTATTTCGGTGTCAAACATTGTACTATTGCTTACTGTTGAGAAATAATTTTAAATCTAAAATGTTGCCAAACATTGATCCTTTAATCTCAAATGTAGCAGCCAAGTGAATGAAATCTGAATGCTCATTCAAATGCTCCGCTGTAGTACTTTGTTCCTCAGAGAAAACTACCAATCAGAGATCTGTCTGTGACATGGAAATACAATGGAAGACTGCTCCTCATGTCACCATGGCAACCCATCTGTTTGGGTGCATCTGTGTATCTGTGTGCGTACATGTTTGTGTGTGTGTGTGTGTGTGTGTGTGTGTGTGTGTGTGTGTGTGTGTGTGTGTGTGTGTGTGCGTGCGTGCGTGCGTGCGTGCGTGCGTGCGTGTGTGTGTGTGCGCATGTGTGTGTGTGTGACATGGGTAATATGAATTACGATTGTGTATTGATCTTTCCTACAATTCACATGTACCTGTTGGATATCCCGAATACATCAAACTGAGTAAACATATGGCACAATTTAAAAAGCAGCTTAAAAAATACACATTAGAGAAATACAGAAATGAGTAATGAGGATAAACAAAGTTATGCAATATTGTGTTATGTAGTTCTGTACTGTATTCACTGCTGTCAAGTGAATCAAGTTTTTTTTCTTTTCGTACTATAAGTTAAAGTATATTCTATATTGTATTATACTAAATTATGTTATATCTAGTAAAATTAATGGAAGAACAATGTAAATGTAAGGGGGTAGGGATCAATACGCTTAGCTTCCCTCTACTCCTTTTTGGACATGTCTGCTAACTAAATACATTGCTCTTGACTTTTCGTTTATAATTCCTTTTTTTGAATGTTTTTTGAATTGTTAATTTTTTTTTTTAAATTGTGTTGTTATGATTGTTCATTTTGACGGAGCTAGATACCGTGATTTGTTTGGAGGAATATGGAGAATACATGTTCAAAAATTTACTTTTTCATTCATTCATTCATTCATTCATTCATTCATATCTAACCTGTTTTTGTCTGCGTGTGTGTGTGTGTGTGTGTGTGTGTGTGTGTGTGTGTGTGTGTGTGTGTGTGTGTGTGTGTGTGTGTGTGCGTGCGTGCGTGCGTGCGTGCGTGCGTGCGTGCGTGCGTGCGTGCGTGCGTGCGTGCGTGTGTGTGTGTGTCTGTGCAGGCGTAGCAGAGCAGTTTGCCATAGCGGAGGCCAAGCTGAGAGCCTGGTCCTCAGTGGATGGAGACGACTCCAACGATGACTCATACGATGAAGACTATCTGCCTGCCAACGAACCCAACACACAGAGCACAGGTACACACACACACACACACACACACACACACACACACACACACACACACACACACACACAGACACACACACACACACAAACACACACACACGCACAAATTGTATCTAAGACCACAATTCCAAGTCCACAATTTCCATCAGTATTTGTCCCCTTCTTTTCATATCCAATCCCACATCATTTTCTCCTTCTTCTCTCTTTATCTCTGCTTCTCTTTTGTCCTTCCCCTCTCTTTGTCTCTGCTTCTCTTTTCTCCATCCTCTCTCTTTCTTTATGCTTCTCTTTTCTTATTCCTCTCTCTTTGTCTCTGCTTCTCTTTTCTCCTTCCTCTCTTTCTTTCTGCTTCTTTTTTCTCCTTCCTCTCTCTTTGTCTCTGCTTCTATTTTCTCCCTCCTCTCTCTTTCTGCTTCTCCTTTCTCCTTACTCTCTCTTTCTTTCTGCTTCTTCTTTCTCCTTCCTCTCTCCTTGTCTCTGCTTCTCTTTTCTCCTTCCTCTCTCTTTCTTTATGCTTCTCTTTTCTCCTTCCTCTCGCTTTCTTTCTGCTTCTTCTTTCTCCTTCCTCTCTTTGTCTCTGCTTCTCTTTTCTCCCTCCTCTCTCTTTCTGAGTCTCCTTTCTTCTTACTCTCTCTTTCTTTCTGCTTCGTCTTTCTCCTTCTTCTCTTTGTCTCTGCTTCTCTTTTCGCATTCCTCTTTCTTTCTTTCTTTCTGATTCTCATTTTCCTTCCTCTCTCCTTCTTTCTGCTTCTCCTTTCTCCTTCCTCTCTTTATCTCTGCTTCTCTTTTCTCATTCCTCTCTCTTTGTCTCTGCTTCTCTTTTATTCCTCTTTCTTTCAGCTTCTCCTTTCTCCTTCCTCTCTCTTTCTTTCTGCTTCTCTTTTCTCCTTCCTCTCTTTCTTTTTGCTTCTCTTTTCTCCTTCCTCTCTCTTTGTCTCTGCTTCTCTTTTCTCCTTCCTCTCTCTTTCTTTATGCTTCTCTTTTCTCCTTCCTCTCTCTTTCTTTCTGCTTCTTCTTTCTCCTTCCTCTCTTTGTCTCTGCTTCTCTTTTCTCCCTCCTCTCTCTTTCTTTCTGCTTCTCCTTTCTCCTTACTCTCTCTTTCTTTCTGCTTCTTCTTTCTCCTTCCTCTCTCTTTGTCTCTGCTTTTTTTCTCCTTCCTCTCTCTTTCTGCGTCTTCTTTCTCCTTCCTCTCTTTGTCTCTGCTTCTCTTTTCTCATTCCTCTTTCTTTCTTTCTGATTCTCATTTTCCTTCCTCTCTCCTTTTCTGCTTCTCCTTTCTCCTTCCCCTCTCTTTATCTCTGCTTCTCTTTTCTCATTCCTCTCTCTTTGTCTCTGCTTCTCTTTTATTCCTCTCTCTTTCTTTCAGCGTTTCCTTTCTCCTTCCTCTCTCTTTCTTTCTGCTTCTCTTTTCTCCTTCCTCTCTCTTTGTCTCTGCTTCTCTTTTATTCCTCTCTTTCTTTCTGCTTCTCTTTTCTCCTTCCTCTCTCTTTGTCTCTGCTTCTCTTTTCTCCTTCCTCTCTCTTTGTCTCTGCTTCTTTCATTCCTCTCTCGTTCTTTCTGCTTCTCTTTTCTCCTTCCTCTCTCTTTGTCTCTGCTTCTCTTTTCTCCTTCCTCTCTCTGTTATGGTTTGACAACGACCCCAAACGCTAACGACACAAGAGAGTTGGATTCAGAGTTGCCAAATACGAGGGCTTGTTTATTTGGTAAAGAATAAGTGAAACAGGGAAAGCAGGTCAACAAGAACAGGTACAATGAACAAGGGGCAAAGTTCTGCTGCTCTGCAGCTTCTCCCGGAAGGGTAGTCTTGGGAAGCAGGAGCAGACCTCTGTACCGCTCTGCAGAATTCTCACAGCGGATCTCTCAGATGTTGTGCAAGACCGAGAGAGGGAGAGAGGGAACGAGTCAGTGACAGAGCAGACTTGAAACGAGCAGGAGGACAGGGTGTAAAATTCTTCGTGTTAACAACACAGTGATGTGCAATATTCCAAAAACAGCCCAAGTGAATATCTTCATGTAAACACACAGTGAGCAAAAATCCAAACACTGTCCAAATGTGAAATAATATCTTCGTGTAAACACACAGTGAGCAAAAATCCAAACACTGTCCAAATGTGAAATAATATCTTCGGCGTGAGCAAACACACAGAGGGAGGTGGAAGATCCCAAAAATATTATTCCATAATGGAAAGAGCAAACTCGATAATGGCTGGGTGAGTGACTGTTTGACAAAAAGGTGGTAGACTTCAGTGTAAAGGTTACACACGAAAATCGGAAATAGGTCAAGACAGTCAATCTAGAAAAACTCACCCAGACGAGCTGCGTAAAAGGAACAGGAACAACAGAGGAGGCGAGCGCGCGCCACGGAGCAGGTATCCAAGCGAAGGCTTCTAGGAATTCCTGGAGAACAGCACAGTGAAACAGCAGCAACGGGGAAAAACATCCAGCGACAAATCAAGACGATCCAACAACTTAGGGTGGGGAAAACGGGGTATAAATAATGAGGGATCGATTGATTGAAAAGCAGTGACAGCTGGGGAATGTGATTGACAAGCGTGGGGAAGTGAGAGAACCAATCAGCGACGTCTCAGATGACGTCAACGGGGAGAAACGTGTGAACGAGGGAATTGAAATACTTGACAGAAAAAATGAATGAAAACAAAGCGAGGGTGGTTAAAGGAACAGAACGAGTGAGAAAGCAAGGACAGAAACCTCACAGTACCCCCCCCTCCACGGGAGCCACCCGGCGACCAGGCCGACCCGGCTCGTCAGGATGGGCCCGATGGAAGTCGGTGATCAAGCCGGGATCCACGATGAGCTGCCGGGAGACCCAGCTACGCTCCTCAGGGCCGTAACCCTCCCAGTCCACCAGGTATTGGAACCCCCGGCCCCGCCGACGAACGCCCATCAACCGGCGGACCTGCCACTGGGGGTGACCATCCACTAGCACAGGAGGCGGTGGATCAGGAGCTGGAGGCATAAGGGGACTGAGGGAGACGGGCTTAACCCGGGAGACATGGAACACGGGGTGGATGTGCATGGATGCAGGAAGCTTCAGGCGCAGGGCCGCCGGACTGAGTACCTTCAGGACCTCGAAAGGACCGACGAAGCGAGGGTTGAGCTTCTTGGCCGAGGACCGTAGCGGGAGGTCCTTCGCGGAGAGCCACACCCTCTGCCCAGGGCGGTAAGTCGGCGCGGGAACCCGGCGCCGGTCGGCACCACGACAGGCGCGCTCAGATGTCCGGAGCAGCGCGGTCCTGGTGATCTCCCAAACGCGACGGCAGCGGTCGAGGTGGACCTGCACGGAGGGAACTGCCACTTCCGTCTCCAGTGCGGGAAAAAGAGGGGGCTGGTAGCCCAGGGAGGCCTCAAAAGGGGAGAGGCCGGTGGCGGAACTGACCATTGAGTTGATCGAGTATTCAACCCAGGGAAGGAAACGGCTCCAGGATGCCGGCCTCTCGGCTGCCACACACCGAAGAGCAGACTCCACGCTCTGGTTCATCCTCTCCGTCTGCCCGTTTGTCTGGGGATGGTAGCCAGAGGAGAGACTGACCGTTGCCCCCAATCCCTTGCAGAAAGCCCGCCATACCTGGGAGGTGAACTGGGGCCCCCGGTCAGAGACGATGTCCTGGGGAAAACCGTGAAGGCGGAACACGTGGTGCGTCAGGAGGTCCGCCGTCTCGGCTGCTGAGGGAAGCTTGGAGAGGGCCACGAGGTGGACCCCCTTGCTGAATCGATCCACCACGGTCAGAAGGCAGGTGTTCCCCTGGGAGGAGGGTAGACCAGTGACGAAGTCGAGCGCCACATGTGACCACGGACGGCTTGGAACGGGAAGTGGCTGCAAGAGCCCGGAGGGTGCCTGGTGAGAGGCCTTGCTGCGGGCACAGACCGCGCAGGCCAATACGAACTCCTTGACGTCGTTCCGCATGGTGGGCCACCAGAAACGACGAGCCAGGAAGGAGAACGTGCGATGGACGCCTGGGTGGCAGGCGAACCGGCTGGTATGGCCCCACAGCAGTACCTGGGACCGGACAGAGTCAGGGACGAAGAGACGGCTCCTAGGGACGTTGCTTGGAGCACGTTGGAAGCGTAGGGCACGCCTCACCACACCCTCGATGCCCAAGGTGATGGCTCCAACCACTCGGGCCTCCGGGATGATGGGAGATGGGTCCTCAGAGGGTGGAGCCCCCTTGGAGTGCATCCGGGACAGGGAGTCGGCCTTCGTGTTGCGGGAACCGGGGCGGAAGGTCAGCGAGAAGTCGAACCGACTGAGGAAACTGGCCCATCTCGCCTGCCGACCGTTGAGGCGCCTGGAAGCGCGGATGAACGTTAGGTTCTTGTGGTCCGTCCAGATGGTAAAAGGCTCCTCGGCACCCTCTAGCCAATGACGCCACTCCTCCAGAGCAGCCACGACCGCCAGTAGCTCCCGATTGCCGGTGTCGTAGTTCCTCTCGGCGGGGAGGAAGCGACGCGAGTAGAAGGCGCAAGGATGTACCTTCTGGTCGGAAGGAGAACGCTGGGATAGGACAGCGCCCAGGCCAGAATCCGAGGCGTCCACCTCCACGATGAACTGTCTCTTGGGGTCAGGGTGGAGCAGGATAGGAGCGGAAGTGAACCTTCTCTTGAGGGAGCGGAACGCAGCGCATGCCGCTGGGGACCAGTCGAACGGCAGAGCGGGGGAGGTCAGCTTGGTAAGAGGCTCCGCCACTTGGCTGTAGTTCCGGATGAACCTTCGGTAGAAGTTTGCGAACCCGAGGAAACTCTGTAACTCCTTCCGAGTGGTGGGTTCCGGCCAATCCTCCACAGCCTGGATCTTGCGAGGATCCGCTCGGGTCAAGCCCTTCTCCACGATGAAGCCCAGGTAGTCGACGGAGTTGGAGTGGAAACGGCACTTCTCCGCCTTGACGAAGAGCCGATTGTGGAGGAGGCGCTCCAGCACCCGGCGGACATGCAGGATGTGTTCCTCGAGGGTCCTGGAAAAGATAAGAATGTCGTCCAGGTACACCACCACGAACACCTCCAGCATGTCACGGAGGACATCGTTCATGAGTGCCTGGAATACCGCCGGGGCGTTGGTGAGGCCGAACGGCATCACAAGGTACTCATAGTGGCCCCTGGGGGTCTTGAAGGCGGTCTTCCATTCATCGCCCTCACGGATACGGACAAGATGATAGGCACTTCGGAGATCCAGCTTGGTGAAGAACGAGGCCTGGGTCAGTGGCTCGAAGGTGGAGCTCATGAGAGGTAGGGGGTATTTGTTCTTGATGGTGATCTCGTTGAGCTGACGATAGTCGATGCAGGGTCGCAGGTCCCCATCCTTCTTACCAACAAAGAAGAACCCGGCCGCCACCGGGGAGGAGGAAGGCCGAATGAGTCCTGCTTCCAATGACTCAGAGATGTAGAGATCCATCGCCTTCTTCTCCGGGACAGTCAGACTGTAGAGGCGGCTGCCGGGAAGGGGAGCCCCTTGGCGGAGGTCGATGGCGCAGTCATAGGGGCGGTGAGGTGGAAGGGACTGAGCCCTGGTCTTACTGAATACCTCCATGAGGTCGTGGTACTCGGGAGGAATGGACGAGGGATCCGGGGGCAACTCACCAGCCGGTCTCCGGGGCGGGGGACAAGACGCCGCCTGTAGACAGCGGGCGTGACAGGAGGAGCTCCAGCCCCTGATGGTACCGGAGGACCAGGCGATGTGGGGCTCGTGCAGCGCGAGCCAGGGCCTACCCAGGACCACCGGGACAAGGGGGGATTGGGTAATGAGGAACTGGATCCTCTCTACGTGGTTCCCAGCAATGGTCAGCAAGACTGGGCCGGTCCGTTGAGAGATGTCGGCCAGGCGGTGTTGGTCCAACGAAAAGATCTCCAAGGGCCTCACAAGGGCCTCAAGAGGTATGTTGGCTTGGGTGGCAAACTCGAAGTCGAGGAAGTTCTCGTCTGCCCCAGAGTCGATGAGGGCCTTCACCGTGGCACGTTGGTCCCCCCAGGCCAGGGTGACGCTCATCAGATGGTCAGGTGGTGCGCGGCGCTGGGAATGGGAAAAACGGCTCACCAGGATCTCCCGGGGTCTTGGTGAGCCCGATCTTTTGGCCGGGTAGGGCAGTCGGCGATACGGTGTCCCGCACCTCCGCAGTAGAGGCAGAGACCGGACCTGAGCCTTGCCTGACGCTCCGCCTGGCTCAGATGAGAGCGTCCCAGCTGCATGGGTTCCTCCTCGCGCACCGGACGGGGAAGCCTGTTACCATCAGTAGTGTTGGGGACGGGGCGTCCAGGAGTCCGGGGTGCTTCAGGAGGTGACAGTCGGGTCCTCTCGCGCCTTCTCTCCAGGAGGCGTCCGTCAATACGGATGACAAGGCTAAACAGCTCCTCGAGGGAGTCGGGCACCTCCCTGGTAGCGAGCTGGTCCCGGACTGCGTCACTGAGCCCCCTTATGAAGGTTAGGCGAAGAGCAGGTTCGTTCCATCCACTCTCCACCGCCGCCAGTCGAAACTCCATGACATAGTCCGTCACCCTGCTGCTCCCTTGTCGGAAGGTCCCCAACCGGGCTCCAGGGTCCAGACCTCGGGCTGGATGGTGGAACACTCTGCGGAGCTCCGCCACGAAGTCTGGGTAGGAGAACAAAAAATCTGCTTCCATTGCCCAGGAGGAAGTGACCCACTGGGCAGCATGGCCTGAAAGTAGGTTGGTTATATAAGCCACTCGGGACCCATGAGCAGAAAAACGGCTTGGTTGATGACGGAAAACCAACTCACATTGCATGATGAATGTGGCACACTCCTCGGGACTACCGTCGAACAGCCGTGGGACGGAGAGAAGGGGTTCCCGAGGTGCGAGATCTGCTGGGGCTGCGGGGAATGTTCCTGAAGGGTGTGAGAGATGAAAAGTATTAACGGCGTCGCCCAGCGAGTTAAGCTGGGCGAGAATCTCGGACTGTTGTCCCGCCATAGCGGCCATTGAACCCTGCATAGGCAGGACCTGGTCCCTGAGGTTCTGCACCGCAGCCGCAGCCCGCTCTAGTTGGAGACCGTGATCCCTGGTCAACTCGACTTGAATTGCAAGTGCGGTTCTGACCCCCTCTGTGTCGGCTGGGGTCGTCATAGTGGTTGGATCGTAATGTTATGGTTTGACAACGACCCCAAACGCTAACGACACAAGAGAGTTGGATTCAGAGTTGCCAAATACGAGGGCTTGTTTATTTGGTAAAGAATAAGTGAAACAGGGAAAGCAGGTCAACAAGAACAGGTACAATGAACAAGGGGCAAAGTTCTGCTGCTCTGCAGCTTCTCCCGGAAGGGTAGTCTTGGGAAGCAGGAGCAGACCTCTGTACCGCTCTGCAGAATTCTCACGGCGGATCTCTCAGATGTTGTGCAAGACCGAGAGAGGGAGAGAGGGAACGAGTCAGTGACAGAGCAGACTTGAAACGAGCAGGAGGACAGGGTGTAAAATTCTTCGTGTTAACAACACAGTGATGTGCAATATTCCAAAAACAGCCCAAGTGAATATCTTCATGTAAACACACAGTGAGCAAAAATCCAAACACTGTCCAAATGTGAAATAATATCTTCGTGTAAACACACAGTGAGCAAAAATCCAAACACTGTCCAAATGTGAAATAATATCTTCGGCGTGAGCAAACACACAGAGGGAGGTGGAAGATCCCAAAAATATTATTCCATAATGGAAAGAGCAAACTCGATAATGGCTGGGTGAGTGACTGTTTGACAAAAAGGTGGTAGACTTCAGTGTAAAGGTTACACACGAAAATCGGAAATAGGTCAAGACAGTCAATCTAGAAAAACTCACCCAGACGAGCTGCGTAAAAGGAACAGGAACAACAGAGGAGGCGAGCGCGCGCCACGGAGCAGGTATCCAAGCGAAGGCTTCTAGGAATTCCTGGAGAACAGCACAGTGAAACAGCAGCAACGGGGAAAAACATCCAGCGACAAATCAAGACGATCCAACAACTTAGGGTGGGGAAAACGGGGTATAAATAATGAGGGATCGATTGATTGAAAAGCAGTGACAGCTGGGGAATGTGATTGACAAGCGTGGGGAAGTGAGAGAACCAATCAGCGACGTCTCAGATGACGTCAACGGGGAGAAACGTGTGAACGAGGGAATTGAAATACTTGACAGAAAAAATGAATGAAAACAAAGCGAGGGTGGTTAAAGGAACAGAACGAGTGAGAAAGCAAGGACAGAAACCTCACACTCTCTTTGTCTCTGCTTCTTTTATTCCTCTCTCGTTCTTTCTGCTTCTCTTTTCTCCTTCCTCTCTCTTTGTCTCTGCTTCTCTTCTCCTTCCTCTCTTTCTTTCTGCTGATATTTTCTCTTTCCTCCCTCTTTGTCCCTGCTTCTCTTTTCTCCCTCCTCTCTCTTTATTTCTGCTTAATTTTTCTCCTTCCTCTCTCTTTCTTTCTGCTTCTTTTTCTCCTTCCTCTCTCTTTATCTCTGCTTCTCTTTTCTCCTTCCTCCCTCTTTCTTTCCTTATGCTTCTTTTCTTCTTCCTCTCTCTTTATCTCTTCTTCTCTTTTCTCCTTCCTCTCTTTGTATCTGCTTCTCTTTTCTCCTTCCTCTCTCTTTCTTTCTGTTTATCTTTTCTCCTTCCTCTCTCTTTCTTTCTGCTTCTTTTATCTCCTTCCTCTCTGACTTTGTCTCTGCTTCTCTTTTCTCTCTCTTTGTCTCTGCTTCTTTTCTCCTTCCTCCCTCTTTCATTCTTTCTGCTTCTCTTTTCTCCTTCCTCTCTTTATCGCTGCTTCTCTTTTCTCCCTCCTCTCTCTTTATCTCTGCTTCTCTTTTGTCCTTCCTCTCTCTTTGTCTCTGCTTCTCTTTGTCCCACTGCCCTACTTTTCATTCTATCCAACACTGTCTCTCAACGCAATTTGATCCCCTCCTGCAAGTTTAATATCATTTCCTCCTCCGCCGCCAGCAGGGGTGGCGGCCACATGAGTCTGCTGTGTGAGCGGGATATAAATACACCTTCTGTGTATTTGTGTGTGTGCGTGCACATGTATATGCGTGTGTGTGTGGGTGCGTGTGTGTGTGTTCTGCATGTTTGCGCTTTCATCCTGATTACACAGAACTGCCTATGAGCCACACTGCATCAAAATATTTGTTTATGTTACGTTGTATTTTATGGCAATAACATTTAGGTTTATTCGACCCATGAGATATAAACAAGATTTTAACGTAAATATTCGTTTTTGTATATTAGTTTGTCTGCAGCTGGTGTGAGCTGGGTAGTGTAGTTTTATGAAATGTAGACGTCCATCGAAAGCACTGGGTCTCCTCTTTCTTAGGACTACAACGATTTCATGATGGCTTCCTGTCCTCATGTATAAATCGTCCATTATCCGGTGCAATGCACAGAGATTTTTATAAGCTCATATTTCGCTAACAACACTCAAAATCATTGGTAATCAAACGTAGTGCTGAAAATATACACTTTGACTGCTGTTTTTATAGGGTTATGGTCTTTACTCTTGGCTACATTTGAAAAAGAAACACAATGTCACTTAATACGGACTGTATTGATCTATTTGTGACGTGAAATAAATCTATGAAATAAATAGATTGGGCTTAAATGCATCCCAAGAAGCACTATTAACTCATTCAGCACCAAAAGCGTAATATCTTGTGTTTCGCCGCCAACGCTTGAGTGACAAAAACGTAATATCTAGTTTTTAGACCCTTTGATCTTTTTCCTTTGATCCCCGTTCTAAACACTCAGCCGGAGCTCCCTAGGTCTCCCTGGCAGATCTGCCTACGTTGGAATTGCAATGACGATCGAATCTCGCCAGGCGGCAGTATAGCCTACCTTTTGAACTGGAGATATCACTTGTCTTCCAGTACTGACTTACTTCCGGCTGTTTCCGCCTAGGAGTGGATCACAACATAGCAATCGGTGGAAGATTTGGTGCCTCAGAGCTATTCTTTCCCGTATGGTAGCCATGCCCAATATACACAAGTAATTGCGATCGCCATGGGATCGACTGGGATTTATTCATTTCGGAGTACTTCCTGACTGAGGTAAAGTCTATCTTAGGTAACCTGCTGGTATTTATTTTTTAACGTAAAACATGCTTCTGTACCGATCACAGTGTCGTATTATACTGGACGTAAAACATGTTTTTTTTCGATCGCAGTTTCTAGTTAAAACGCCCCACCCCCCCTTGATGATTTTGTGAAGACACATAGTTTATGGTATATACCTTCGATTTGGAAGTATTTGGGCTTTCAGGCGAGCAACCAGAACGATTTGGGCATAATGCATATAACGCGTCATATCTTGCGATCTATGAAAAAATACTGGATTATTTAGGAAAGGGTCGATGTTTAGCATGTAATAGCGCACAAACTACAGTATGTAGAAATTAACTGGACTATAAACCATGCCTGTCAAGTGAGCCATACTATTGTCTCCATAGCTATAATACAGAACACACGATGGGTCCGCAAACATTGCGAAAATGGTCAATAACGCTGGCGCCATTGAGTAAAGATGGGAAAAGAGCGTGGCAGTCAATGAGTTAAAGACTAAATGCTTCACAAAAAGCACACAGGAGTTTGCATGTTCTCTTCGCGTTTGCGTGGATTTCCTCCGGGTACTCTGGTTTCCTCCCACACCAAAAGCATGCTAGGTTTGCTGCCGTTGCCCTTGACCAAGGTACTGGCATTACAACTGGAGTTGGTTCCTGGGTGCAGCACTGTGTGACTGTCCACTCCTCGTAAATAGTTAGAATGGGTCAAATGCAGAGGACACATTTCCCCAAGATGATTAATAAAGGTACAACTTAACTTATTAAATACTGGCTGAATGCATCACAGAAAGCACTATTAAAGACTGGACAAATGCATTACAAGAAGCACTATTAAAGACTGACTAAATGCATCACAAGAAGCACTATTAAAGACTGGCTAAATGCATCACAAGAAGCACTATTAAAGACTGGATAAATGCATCACAAGAAGCACTATTAAAGACTGGCTAAATGCATCACAAGAAGCACTATTAAAGACTGGATAAATGCATCACAAGAAGCACTATTAAATACTGGATAAATGCATCACAAGAAGCACTATTAAAGACTGGATAAATGCATCACAAGAAGCACTATTAAAGACTGGCTAAATACATCACAAGAAGCACTTTTAACGACTGGATAAATGCATCACAAGAAGCACTATTAATGACTGGATAAATGCATCACAAGAATGAATCACAAAAAGGACGTGTTCACTTTTCTTTTGAAACCAGGTCAGTTTTAAACATTATCTGGCATGATGTTGATTAGTACAGGCCATGATTGAGAGAATTGGCACTGTGCTGCATCTTCTCACCAGGCTCCAATATAATCCAATGGGATTAGAGTTTTAGCCATCAAATTGGTTGATATTTCACTAAAGCTGAGTAACCTACTGTTGACCAAGGGTGTATAAGTGTGGGGGGTGGGGGGGTGGAATTGACTACCCAGGGCCCCGAGCTAGGGGAGGGCCCTCAGGGGGCCTGAATTTCCCCAAGGGGATCAATAAAGGAATATTTTATCTTATTAAAAGATTGTTTATAGGTTTTTACTAGGGATGCTCGATATTGGCTTTTTTACCGATACCGATATACCAATATTGTCCAACTCTTAATTTCCGATACCGATATCAACCGATATCAACCGATACCGATATATGCAGGGTTTCCCCCCCCAAAAAAACTGAATAATTTCAGGTAATTAACATTACATATGTCTTGTTGTGGAATTAACATAACATTATGCATACTTTTGACAATAAATAAAATTTGAATTTCTTCTTACTTGCTTGCCTGGGTAAATAAAGGTTATAGAAATGTAAAAAAAACTATATTTTCCGATATCACATTTTAATGCCAATATCGGCCGATAATATCGGTATGCCGATAATATTGGACATCCCTAATTTATAATAATAACAATAATAAAATAATATAAATAGGCCAATAATAATAATAACAACAGCAACACATAACCGTATATATATTACAGAATTCGGCAGACACGGCTATCGATTCGCACGACGGCAGCTTTTTTCGAGGAAGCAGCCAAGGATGAAGAGAGGCGTGGCTGGTTTGTCCAGAAACGTGTCTGTCTGACACTGGACTTCGGTGGCCTCTGTGTAATTGCTCAGCTCCTCGAGGTAAAGCTCTGTCTGGACGTCAGTGTGCCTCCTGCCCTCCAGCGGCAGGAGTCCTGGGTCGGTTCTGCTCCGGGACTCGCCTCCGCCTAGTCAAGTGACTCTCCTCCGCGCCTCGCACTGCCTCTGGACCACCTCCGTCGGGTCCGGCTGAGCCGCTATCGGTGTGATCTGGTGGGTGTTTCCTCGGACGACGCGGCGGTCATGCATGATGTTTCCATAACTGCCAGGACCATCGTTCCACTCGGTGGAAGACTCTCTGTACTTGGAGCGGTTAGGAACGGGTCTTGGACGACTCGAGAAAATGTATGGAGCCTCCGAGGCCATTCTTCGTTCAGACTAGACTAGCTAACTGTATCACAACAACTAGCCGCAAATGTCTAGAGGTACATTGAATATATTCAGCTCTGAAAACAAATTATGTCCGGATAGACAGAGGTCTATCTAGTTGGTGTTAGTCTTAGCAACGGTACCCAGGAACGGAATCCATGTAAATCAAGTTATCTTCTTCTTCTTCTTCTTGTGAATTTCCGGCAGTCTAGACACTATTTAACTATTAACTTTATCCTATCTGTTTTACTGCTAACCATCGCTGTTGCATTTACTACTCCTGCCACAAAGGCCACTACATTCAACTTCTCCCCCCACACCCTCTCTTTCTCCTCCTGTACTTCCTCTACTGTCAAATGCCCTTTTCTAAAACCCTGTTCCCTACCTTGCTTTCCCTGATCCTCCTGTACTACCCTTACTGCCAAATGCCCTCATCTAAACCCCTGTCCCTTATCTTGCTTTCCCTGTCCTTCCTTCCTAGCTGCCTCTGCATATGATATCCTATTTTCCCTTCTCACCTGCTGGACCACTACCTCTCGTTTCATCGCCTCACAACCCCAATACGCTACACTATGCTCCTTACCACAATTACAACACATTGGCCCCACTCCCTGTTCACATTTCCCATAGTCATGCCCCCCACTGCATCTAGCACATCTCTGCTCCTTCATACATGTCTTGGCTATATGTCCAAACTCTTGGCACTTGTAACACCTCAACAGGTTCGGCACAAATTCTCTAACCCTATATACCATATACCCTATAAATACCTCTTTTGGACTAACCTCATCTTCAAACTGAATTACTATCGTCTCTGTCTCCATCTTCTCTGCTCCTCTCTTCATCCTTTCCGCACTCTTAACTTTCCCATTACGTCTATCACTCTTCAAATCTCCTACCAGCTGCTCTATACTAACCTTGATTGGAATTCCCGTAATTACCCCCTTGCAACCACCATCCCTTTTCTCCCCTACTCTCATTACTCTATAGATAACAACTTTGCAAATGCTCCTCATTTCCCTTACCTTCTCTGCCTGCTCTAAACTTACACACCCTATAAACAAGTTCCCATCCCCTAACACTTTTGCGTACCTTACCTCTCCTAACTGCACTCTTATGAAGTTTGTCAGCTGTCTCGGCTCTACTTCCCTAACTCCATCTTCTCCCTCAAATCGCACCACTATATTCAACCCTTCTGTAAAATCCTTTTCTCTACCCTCACCCTCTGACCCACTTGTGCTACCTTCCCTCTCTTTCTTCCTCTTATGCCCCTTCCCCCCACTTTCCCTGCTCTTTTTCCACCCTTCACCCCCACTCTCCTCCCCACTACACTCCATACTGTCCCCACCCGTCTTCTTTCCTTTGTCCTGGCTATCCTCAACCCTGTCGCTGTCGTTCTCGCTTAAATCCTGGCAAGTGACCGCCCTGGCTCCCGACGTCGCACCCCGAGGGGACACTGGGCTCGCACCCGGTGACTCGCGTCCCGATCCTCTTTTCAAACAATCTCAATCCAATCAAGTTATCCATTCCTGGTGGTCTAGTGGTTAGGATTCCTTCCAACTCTGTAAGTTCCAAACATCCTCTCTCTTCATCCATCTCATTCTCTTCCCCCTTCTCTCTCTGTTCACCTCTCCAGGACAACAATGCCTCGATGAGCAAGTTCAATCTATTCAAATCTATCGCAAATCTATCGCATCCATTATACTGATATACTTTTTTTTCTCTTAAAAACGAAAGTTGAAAAATAAAATAAAAAAGGTATTAGAAATGCAGCTATACAGAGTCTTTAGCTATTCCAGGGGAGTGAAGTGGAAGGTCAGGTGTGATGTCAGGAAGGGGGAGGAGCCCCATGTCCAGAGGTTGGTAGGTGGGGGAGGGAGGGAGGGGGCAGAGGAGAGGTGAGAGTTGGACCGGGACAGGGCGGGGTTAGTTACTGCAGCAGGTGCGGCTGGTGGGCTGGGCTGATTCCGTCAGGTCCACTCCCCTGTTCCGCCCACTGTTGGCTCCGGCAGCTTGGGGCTCATTCTTAGGAAGCTTCTTTGCAATAGCCATGAATATCTCGTTCACGTTCATAGAAGTATTTGCTGATGTTTCCATAAAAAGCAAGCTGTTATCATTTGCATAGAATTGTGCGTCCTGAAAGTCCAATGCTCTCTTGTTTGCGAGGTCAGCCTTGTTCCCAGCCAGCTATTACAATATTTGGACTGGCTTTTCTCTGAAGCTCCTTAAACCAGTTCTTCGCCTGTACAAATGACTTCTCGTTTGTGATGTTGTAGACGACAATGGCCGCCTGGGCACCTCTGTAGTACATGGGGGCCAGACTCTGATAGCGCTCCTGACCAGCTGTGTCCCAGATCTCAAACTTGACTGTTGTGTCGTCCATTCGATATGAGAGTTGCAAGAGTTGCATTCAGTGTGTGGTTGGTCCCATGCAGGAGGTTTACAGAGTTCATTGGGTTGGAAGAGCCCGGGATTATGTCTAGGGTGAAGGCCGGGTCGAGGGCGGCGGCTTTGGCCTCGGCTGGTTCGTGGGTCCTTGGTCGGGAGGGGGGGGGTCTCCTGGCCCATTGGGTTGGGGGGGGGCTTTTTGGGTGGCGGTTGGCGGGGGACGGTTGGGAGTTGTTTCCTTGTGGCCTCCGCCTGTTTCGGGGAGGCTGGCCTCTCGTGCTGTGCGCGGTCTCGCTTGCGATCTGCATTGCTCTGATATCCCGATGGGTACTAAGTTGTTGGCATCGGCAAGATGTCTGATGACCAGTGATGGGAATAACGGCGTTATAAGTAACGGCGTTACTAACAGCGTTAGTTTTTTCAGTAACGAGTATTACTCTTCCAATCTTAATAACGCTGTTACCGTTACTGCAAAAAAATGCGGCGCGTTACTATGAATGAACCTGTTTCTTTCATCAGACAGATATCTGCGCTGAGAGGCATTCTGTCCTTCCTTGTTTAGTGGGCAAGCACAAACATGCTGACAATTGGCTGAGGTTGAGTAAAATGTCATGGTAAGCCAATCAGAGGTAGAGGTGGGCGGGTGCCTCCAGAGTCTGACACACAGCCACAACACGAGCGACTCAGTCAGCGTGAGACCGTGGGTCCGTGTAGTGTACGTTTTGAGCCCACATAATCCAAAACGAATCCAACGAACAACACAAGCGAGCAGTCAGCGTGAGACCGCGGGTCCATGAGCGTTTTTTGTTCACTCTTGTTGTGTTGCAGCACAGGGCACTGCAGTAGTGGCTCTACTGCCAGTGCTGACAGCCTTATCAACATAGTGCTGCACTTCCTGGTTTAATAGCACAGTCTGGTGCGCAGAGATATATATATATCTGTATGTCATGCATGTCTTAAATGTCATGATTAGATTAGTTTAGATGATTCGATTAGATTCTTATATCTGTATGTTGTGTATGTCATAAATAAATGTCATGAATTGAAAATGGGGGACCCTGATGTAAACAAGACGAAAGTCTTTCTCTGATCTGCATCCCCTTAACAATTGTGTGTATTAAGCCATACTGTATTGTACCCATTCTGCAATCTGTTAATTAAAATGTTCAATCAATCAGTATATATTTGTTATTTATTTTTGGTATAGTGCTTAACAAGCATAATTTAATGTTGCCCAGTTGTGGCCTGTTGAGGGGCAATACATATCAAAAGTTCCAAAACATCTATTGTGTTTGTATTTGTATGATCCACTATATAAACATAGTAATTATAATATCTACATACATGGCATTTGATTGGAGGCTAGTCTCACTTTGTCCCACAGCAACATTAAAATAGTTTAGACTAAAAGGATCACAGCAGGGGAGACAACTCGTGTACAGCCGCTGCTGTTGACCTTCAGCCCCTCCCCCCAATGATCCCCTACCCCAGCCATTCGTCTTCACGGCTTCACACAGTCTCTGGCTTAGAGGCCCCCTGAGCCCTTGGGCCCCTGGACCTGGTAGGCCCGTTGTTTGGTTATCCATCTCTGAGGCACACCTGATTATACTGTGAGCTTCCTGTATTGGAAAAGGACACGTATCATGTTTTTTTCAGGCTAAAACTGTAACCCCATTGGATTGTAATGGTGATTAGTGATATTATGGTCTGTATACTAGTCAACACCATGCCAATGTTTGATTATAGCTGGGGTGGGGAAAAAAAGATATGTGGTAATGTGTTAGTCTGCAGTTTGATCCCTGCCAATAAAGTTTGCTTGAGCAAGGCACTTTATTAAATTACTTAGTCATTTAACCGTGATTAAGGGCTATATGAATATACTTGACCTGTCTTGACTAAAACCCCAGCTGCTCCAATGCTCAGTGTCAGACTGTGGTTGTACTGGGCAGCTCCTAGTGGTCAACAGTGTCAGACTGTGATTGTACTGGGCAGCTCCTAGTGGTCAACAGTGTCAGACTGTGATTTTTTAAATTTGTTTTATTTACATACATACATAGTACATACATATAGTACACATTACAGTACACACATATAGTACACATTACAGTACACATTACAGTATAGTATACCTGCAGTATATAATAGTATATATAATAGTATATAGTACATAATAGTGTATACAACACATATATAATGTGATATGAGATATATAATATATGATATATACAATATAATATAGTACCATAATATAATAGTATATAGTGTAAATATAGTTTAGTATAATATACAAATGAATTATAATATGATTATATAATGTAACGTAGGATACAGTATCATATGTTTTTTTTTATTAATATGCAATTAAAGCTCTTCTTCCCTTCTGTACCTATCGAAAATAGATTTAGCTCCTAGTGGTGAACAGTGTCAGACTGTGGTTGTACTGGTTGTACTGGGGCAGCTCCCAGATGTGAATGTGTGGATCTGTGGTGAGTGTGAATAAATATATATGAGTAATATAGCGCATACATGCTCAGTGAATCTACACCAACATAACTAACTAACTAACTAACTAACTAACTAACTAACTAACTAACTAACTAACTAACTAACTAACTAACTAACTAACTAACTAACTAACTAACTAACTAACTAACTAACTAACTAACTAACTAACTAACTAACTACATACATACATACATACATACATACATACATACATACATACATACATACATACATACATACATACATACATACATACATACATACATACATACATACATACATACATACATACAAAATCAGGTCATTCTGATTTGACTCGCATGGTGGTGGCGAGGATGGAGCGGATAGTGATCCGATTGGCTCTGTGGTTGTAGCGCACCAAACGGGGTTTGACAGAGAGCGAGCGAGAGAGAGAGGGAGAATCAGATAGACCCTCGCGACAGAGCACACATACACACCCGAGTCGCGCTGTCGTCTCTCGGTCTGTCTCTCTCTCTCCCCCTCTCTATCTCTCTCTCTCGATTCGGGAGCATAACTTCTAACGCCCCGTCTATAGCTGTAGGCAGCGCGCGGCACAGTGGAAGACTTCCTCAAACGGGAGAGGGAGAGAGAGAAAGAGAAGGGGACCTGCGTATGCACGCAGCTGTGTTTACACAGTGCTCTCTCTCTCTCTCTCTCTCTCTCTCTCTCTCTATCTCTCTCTCTCTCTCTCTCTCTCTCTCTCTCTCTCTCTCTCTCTCTCTCTCTCTCTCTCTCTCTCTCTCTGCCACTCGCAGACTGTGTGGATGACTGTCACTGAAAGTGCTTATGGGCAGAGCCCAGCCAATAGCAGGCTGAAATCTTGAGGTTGGAAAATGATGCTTTTGAGTACTCCATTAGAAATATAAAACAATGATTTTTTTTTTTTAAATAAACCTTACAGATGTCTTCCATAGACTCACAGGAATTGTGTAAAGTTGCCCAAATAGTGCTAGGAATAGCAATGCAGGTCCCCTTTAAGATGTTGGCTTGAAATGTGTATCCCTCTCATTTTCCAACGTATTGTAACAAAGAGTTAATCACCTATCAAAGACCCTCCAACACATTGTGACAACCAACCCCATCATGGGGATGGTTGTCACACACTATGGGGTTGGTTGTCACTATGTGTTTTAATGGGAAAATCTTAAAAAGAAGACAAGAAGGCAGAACTAAATTTGAAAGTTTAATTGCATTGACAAGTTGACAAATACATAACTTAATGCATCTTAACATGAACATAAACAGGAAACACATCTTTAGGCCATCCTATATAACAAAATAAGAACACAATAAATTGGCCTAACAATAATAGCCTACACAACATGAATGAATGAATGAATGAATGAATGAATGAATGAATGAATGAATGAATGAATGAATGAATGAATGAATGAATGAATGAATGAATGAATGAATGAATGAATAAATGAATGAACACTTTATTTAACAGATTGCAGAATGGGTACAATACAGTACGGCTCAATACACACAATTGTTAAGGGGATGCAGACCAGAGAAAGACGTTTGTCTTGTTTACATCAGGGTCCCCCATTTTCAATTCATAGTTGTAACATGTGACAACCAACCCCAAATAAAACGTGATGACCAACCCCAACTGGAATGTCTTGATAGCATCAAGGCTAACAACTAGTTAGCTAGCTAACAACAATCTAAACTATCGCTATCCCTTCACACTTTTTAAGGGTAATAATTGTTTCATTATAAACCAATTGTGTAAAAGCCTAGAAGAAAAATACTGAGGAGCGGAATATTTACAAATGGACATGAAAAACACAAAAAGTCCTCTCACCTCAAATTCAGCTGTTTCACTCCAAATATGACAATGTAGGTGAACTCTGACCCCAATTCTGGACATTTAAATACCAAAGTATGGGAGACAGGATCCTCTGGTGGTGAAATATAATGAATGTGACAACCTACCCGTGTGACAACGTCCCCCGTTCTCCCCTACATAAATACATAAATAAATAATGAATAAATCATAATTTCAGTTTTACCATGGTACTGGTCATTGTATAAATAATTATCTGCACCAGGTGGAAGCCTGGGGAGACCATGTAATCAGGCACATGCCATAGTGAACCTGTTGTCATTGACAGACCTACAGTATGCCATTGAACCGTTGTAGAGACTTATGGGAGGTGTCAAACGAACTCACTACAGACTACTACTTTCATTGGTTTAGGTTAACCACACCCCCACACTTAAGTGTGTAATAGTGTAATAGTGTGTAATAGTTTATTCCACCCAAATACTTTGAAAGGTTTATTCCACCCAAATAGTTATAAAGGTTTATTCCTCCCAAATAGTTTTAAAAGTGTATTCCACCCACAGTTTAAGGCTTATTACACTCAAACAGTTTTGAAACTGTATCCCGCCAAATAGTGTAATACTGTGTAATAGTGTGTAATAGCGTAATAGTGTAATAGTATGTAATGTGTAATGGTGTGTAATAGTGCGTAATAGTGCAATAGTGTAATAATGTATAATAGTGTAACAAGATTGATCAATATGAGCCTGTTCTGACAGCACAATATTGATGTAACTTAGATTAGCTGGGAATTTCTTTTTTAATGCATAGGTATTTCAACTACAATACAAGGTTGACTCTGTGGCATGTCTGTCTCTCCAGCCCCATGCACTGTGCACAGCAGAGCACACGGTCTGATAACATGAACTTGATGTCTGGATAAATAATGCTGAAAATACAGATACAGTTTTGGACATACAGTACCATGGTGACACTAGTAGTCATGTGGACACACCATGATGATACTAGTAGTCATGTGGACACACCATAGTGACACTAGTAGTCATGTGAACATACCATAGTGACACTAGTAGTCATGTGGACACACCATGATGATACTAGTAGTCATGTGGACACACCATGATGATACTAGTAGTCATGTGGACACACCATGATGATACTAGTAGTCATGTGGACATACTATGATGACACTAGGGCGTAACCATGTGGACAGCCACAAGATACATCTCTGAATGAGAAACAAATCCTCCCATGACAAGCTACTCATCTTCCTCGAAAGCCAATCCCAATCAAATATTTAACATGGACTCTCTCGCTTTTTTGTGTTGCTCAAATTTAGCCTGAAGGCAGAATAGTCATTTTCACCCTGACACAGTTTGACACACATTGTTCACATGGCACACTTCCTTCTCTCCGCAGTCTCCTTGCTCTCCTGACACACTGAAACACTGGATGACTCACACGTCCTCGTTGGTCATAACGCAGTGTGTACTCACACTGCGGTAACTGTATCATAATGACACTATTCAAATAAAGGCTTTGCTTTTGTGTTCTGAAATTGGAATCAGGCAGCGCGTCTGAAATCCCTCAGTACCCATACGATCAGATAGAAGCTGCTAACCCTACTACCCTAACTCTTTGCTGTTAAGGACCTATTGTTCAGTAGATTCACCCAGTAGGTCAAAAATCAGCTCCTATACTGTGCAGTAGGGACGTTCCATTTTTGTCCTGCCCCTTATCATGAAAATACTGCAGTGGTTTACATACTGAACCTCTGTACTGAAAATACCGTACTACAGGGTTTACACACTGAACCTCTGTACTGAAAATACCGTACTACAGGGTTTACATACTGAACCTCTGTACTGAAAATACCGTACTACAGGGTTTACACACTGAACCTCTGTACTGAAAATACCGTACTACAGGGTTTACATACTGAACCTCTGTACTGAAAATACCGTACTACAGGGTTTACACACTGAACCTCTGTACTGAAAATACCGTACTACAGGGTTTACACACTGAACCTCTGTACTGAAAATACCGTACTACAGGGTTTACACACTGAACCTCTGTACTGAAAATACCGTACTGCAGTGGTTTACATACTGACCCTCTGTACTGAAAATACCGTACTGCAGGGTTTACACACTGAACCTCTGTACTGAAAATACCGTACTACAGGGTTTACACACTGAACCTCTGTACTGAAAATACCGTACTGCAGGGGTTTACATACTGAAGCTCTGTACTGAAAATACCGTACTACAGGGTTTACACACTGAACCTCTGTACTGAAAATACCGTACTACAGGGTTTACATACTGAACCTCTGTACTGAAAATACCGTACTACAGGGTTTACACACTGAACCTCTGTACTGAAAATACCGTACTACAGGGTTTACATACTGAACCTCTGTACTGAAAATACCGTACTACAGGGTTTACACACTGAACCTCTGTACTGAAAATACCGTACTACAGGGTTTACACACTGAACCTCTGTACTGAAAATACCGTACTACAGGGTTTACATACTGAACCTCTGTACTGAAAATACCGTACTACAGGGTTTACACACTGAACCTCTGTACTGAAAATACCGTACTACAGGGTTTACACACTGAACCTCTGTACTGAAAATACCGTACTGCAGTGGTTTACATACTGACCCTCTGTACTGAAAATACCGTACTACAGGGTTTACACACTGAACCTCTGTACTGAAAATACCGTACTGCTGGGGTTTACATACTGATCCTCTGTACTGAAAATACTACTGCTGGGGTTTTCAGACATGGCAAGATACTTTTTATTCACCTTATACTATGAATATAACAACTTACAAAGTTCCACATTGTGATGATAGATACCTGCCGCCCTATAAAGACAAACCGCAGTGAGTGCATTTGCCTTTGTAGGGCAGTACGGATATGGTGGTATAGTACATACAGTACACACCTACAGATATACTGTAACAGTTACTGGTATCAGTACACATGTAGAGGAGTACAGATATAATGATATAAATACACATGTAGAGGGGTACAGATATAGTGGTATAAATACACATGTAGAGGAGTACAGATATAATGATATAAATACACATGTAGAGGGGTACAGATATAGTGGTATAAATACACATGTAGAGGAGTACAGATATAATGATATAAATACACATGTAGAGATGTACAGATAATAAAGTAGTTGTATACATAGTGTAGAGGGGTATAGATATAGTGGTAAACGTACACAAGTAGAGATGTATAGATATAGTGGTATACATACACATGTAGTAGGGTATGGTACAAGGACAACAACACCTCACAGTGCAAAGGGACAGCACAAGAAATAGTACAGTAGGCAATAAACAATATGTATGACTCATAAAACAACATGTTAACAACATGACATACATTTTTTGCAGTTAGGAGGACATTTGACTCTCTAAACATTTGGATTAAGGGGCTAGATTGGTTCAAATGGTTTCAATACAAGATGAATAACATAACGTATCATGATGGCTACTGTATATCAAGTGATTATGTTGGAGACAAATAGCTGTTACAACTACTTTACCATTGTAAGCCATAGTACACACTCTGCAGTTGTAGGGCAGTGTAGTACACACTCTGCAGTTGTAGGGCAGTGTAGTACACACTCTGCAGTTGTAGGGCAGTGTAGTACACACTCTGCAGTTGTAGGGCAGTGTAGTACACACTCTGCAGTTGGATGGCAGTGTAGTACACACTCTGCAGTTGGATGGCAGTGTAATACACACTCTGCAGTTGGATGGCAGTGTAGTTCACACTCTGCAGTTGGATGGCAGTGTAGTACACACTCTGCAGTTGTAGGACAGTGTAGTACACACTCTGCAGTTGGATGGCAGTGTAGTACACACTCTGCAGTTGGATGGCAGTGTAGTACACACTCTGCAGTTGTAGGACAGTGTAGTACACACTCTGCAGTTGGATGGCAGTGTAGTACACACTCTGCAGTTGTAGGGCAGTGTAGTACACACTCTGCAGTTGGATGGCAGTGTAGTACACACTCTGCAGTTGGATGGCAGTGTAATACACACTCTGCAGTTGGATGGCAGTGTAATACACACTCTGCAGTTGGATGGCAGTGTAGTTCACACTCTGCAGTTGGATGGCAGTGTAGTACACACTCTGCAGTTGTAGGACAGTGTAGTACACACTCTGCAGTTGGATGGCAGTGTAGTACACACTCTGCAGTTGTAGGACAGTGTAGTACACACTCTGCAGTTGGATGGCAGTGTAGTACACACTCTGCAGTTGTAGGACAGTGTAGTACACACTCTGCAGTTGGATGGCAGTGTAGTACACACTCTGCAGTTGGGTGGCAGTGTAGTACACACTCTGCAGTTGTAGGACAGTGTAGTACACACTCTGCAGTTGGATGGCAGTGTAGTACACACTCTGCAGTTGGATGGCAGTGTAGTACACACTCTGCAGTTGTAGGACAGTGTAGTACACACTCTGCAGTTGGATGGCAGTGTAGTACACACTCTGCAGTTGGATGGCAGTGTAGTACACACTCTGCAGTTGTAGGACAGTGTAGTACACACTCTGCAGTTGGATGGCAGTGTAGTACACACTCTGCAGTTGGATGGCAGTGTAGTACACACTCTGCAGTTGGATGGCAGTGTAGTACACACTCTGCAGTTGGATGGCAGTGTAGTACACACTCTGCAGTTCAGTGGAGGCTGCTGACCAAATTTTTAGGTGAAGCACAAATTATTATATTATATTATATATTAAATAATATTTTTAAAACATCCCCCACTGTGTGTCAGTGGACACAGATGAAAACATATTAACATTAGGTGACAGCGGACTTGACCAGATGAAAACATATTAGGTGACAGCGCACCTGACCAGATGAAATCATATTAGGTGACAGCGCACCTGACCAGATCAAAACATATTAGGTGACAGCGCACCTGATCAGATCAAAACATTTTAGGTGACAGCGCACCTGACCAGATCAAAACATAATTAGGTGAAGGTGACAAGGAAGCCACATACTCATACCCCCCCGACACTCAACTAACCGCCTCGGACAGTCCTTCATACCAGTGGCCATCAGGCTCCACAACAGTGGGCAGCGACTGCTGCCAGACATCGACCTAGAACTAATAGGAACCCAAGTAGGACAATAACACTACCTTATGCATACTGCACCTTATGTGGATACTGTGAATAATGAATAATGTATATTTCAGTTAGTTAGATAGTAAATTATATTGACCTATTTGTTTACACTGCTTGTGTTGTTTTCACTACCTGTACCCCCCCCCCCCCCTTCCCCCATGCTGCTATGATGCCTGAATTTCCCCAAGGGGATCAATAAAGGAATATCTTATCTTATCTTAAAAGGAAAGATGAAATTACCTACCTGGGTTCCATCCTATAGAGGCAAATCTTTCCTGTGACAAAATGGGATCCAATGTAATAAAACTAAGTCAACCAACGAACTAGATTCCTGTACCGGATCTCCTCTCTGGTAAACAAGAATACCTTGAAGACTCTAACAGGAGCACTCATTCAAGGGTACTACGACTATGCTTGCACCTCATGGTACCAAAGCACCTCAAAGGCACTAAAAACAAGATTACAAACATCACAAAACAAACTGGTCAGACTACTGCTTGACCTTACTCCTAAAACCCACCTCACCCCTGTCCACTTTGATAACCTAGGATGGCTTAGAGTAGATGACAGAGTACAGCAACTTGCAATGGGCCTGGTCTACAAGATACACGACTACACCACTAAGATACCCATGTGCATGTCGAAATACTTCCCAAAGGTCAGTGAATACCACGACCACAACACCAGAGGGAGTTCCACAAATCATGTTCAACCCAGATAAAATAATAAAAAAAAAAAAAAAAAAAAAAAAAAAAGGGGTTTTTTAATAAAAGAAAATAGTCATAACTTAGAAATTAGATTGCATAGGTCTATGAATCGATATCGCGATTCTGTTTCGATTAATTGCCCAGCCCTACAGTGTGTACAGTAAGTTAGCTTGGTGATTATCATTGTGATGTAGGCTAAGCTGCCTAGCTACTGTTAGCATACAAGCACTGTAGCCTACTTACGTTTTTTCTGATCCAGATGCATAAATCCACTTCTTCATGTTGCTCAGTTGCTGGTTTATACTTCGGTCCTAATGTTGGTGCAAAGTTTAATTTAGCCTGACTTGTTATAGCTGTACAGCTTACTAACTACTAAACAACAACTTTCTCATAGTCTCAACTTTCACATAGTCAAAATGGGTCCAGCTGCATGTGAGGAGTATAGGTTTAGCTCGGGCCAATCTCAAGTTTCTCAAGTTTCTTTATTATTTGTCATACAGAAGTACAGAATACTTTTATACAAAATGCTTCTTTATGTTACATTTTGTATAAAAGTATTCTGTACTTCTGTATGACAACTAATAAAGAAACTTGAGAAACTTGAGATTGGCCCGAGCTAAACCTATCCTCCTCACATGCAGCTGGACCCATTTTGACTTTGCAATGCAGAAATCTCTGATTGGATTTGCAAGGCTGCCAATCATATTCAACCTCCGTGTATTGGATGTCAAGGGCTGTCAATCAATCAATCCTCCATTCAATGACAAGAGTTTAACTGCACAGACCGTGCTTAGATGAAGTTAATAGCCTATTTTGATTCGCTGTTATTTATTATTTATTTAACAATGGGTCACACCTGTGAAGTTTTCTTCACGAATAATTACTGCAGGCAATACTGCAGTGCAGGCCTGCTCAGAGCTGTACATTTTGGCCATTTTTGAAGAAAAAAAAAATCACTGGCATTTTTTTTACAGAGGAAAACATTTATAATAAAAAAATAATAATAATAATAATTTAAAAAAAAATATATATATATATAGTTTTTTTTTTTTATATATAGGTATATGTAAATTAATAATAATTATGAATTATGAGTGAATTTGTGTTTCACGTGTTGTCATAGAGAAACCTCCACTGCTGCAGTTGGATGGCAGTGTAGTACACACTCTGCAGTTGGATGGCAGTGTAATACACACTCTGCAGTTGTAGGACAGTGTAGTACACACTCTGCAGTTGTAGGACAGTGTAGTACACACTCTGCAGTTGTAGGACAGTGTAGTACACACTCTGCAGTTGTAGGACAGTGTAGTACACACTCTGCAGTTGTAGGACAGTGTAGTACACACTCTGCAGTTGTAGGACAGTGTAGTACACACTCTGCAGTTGTAGGACAGTGTAGTACACACTCTGTAGTTGTAGGACAGTGTAGTACACACTCTGTAGTTGTAGGACAGTGTAGTACACACTCTGCAGTTGGATGGCAGTGTAGTACACACTCTGCAGTTGGATGGCAGTGTAATACACACTCTGCAGTTGTAGGACAGTGTAGTACACACTCTGCAGTTGGATGGCAGTGTAGTACACACTCTGCAGTTGGATGGCAGTGTAATACACACTCTGCAGTTGTAGGACAGTGTAGTACACACTCTGCAGTTGGATGGCAGTGTAATACACACTCTGCAGTTGTAGGACAGTGTAGTACACACTCTGCAGTTGGATGGCAGTGTAATACACACTCTGCAGTTGTAGGACAGTGTAGTACACACTCTGCAGTTGTAGGACAGTGTAGTACACACTCTGCAGTTGTAGGACAGTGTAGTACACACTCTGCAGTTGTAGGACAGTGTAGTACACACTCTGTAGTTGTAGGACAGTGTAGTACACACTCTGCAGTTGTAGGACAGTGTAGTACACACTCTGCAGTTGGATGGCAGTGTAGTACACACTCTGTAGTTGTAGGACAGTGTAGTACACACTCTGCAGTTGTAGGACAGTGTAGTACACACTCTGCAGTTGGATGGCAGTGTAGTACACACTCTGCAGTTGGATGGCAGTGTAGTACACACTCTGCAGTTGGATGGCAGTGTGTAGGATGGCAGTGTAGTACACACTCTGCAGTTGGATGGCAGTGTAGTACACACTCTGCAGTTGGATGGCAGTGTAGTACACACTACTTTCCCAAGATCTAAGATCTATGTTGACTGTTCACTTAATTCCTAGTGCGTATCTGTTCCATTGCTGCTCTTGCTCGGCTGCTCCCTCGTCGCTCCTCTCTCCCTCAGTCATGATCAAACGATGTACTAACTGCCTGTGTCCCTCCCTCCCAGATGTGCCATCATACCCTCCTTACCTGAAGGACCTGATCCACAGCCAGGTGTGCCAACATCTGGGCTTGCCCTGCTGCGAGGCTGTAGTTGGAGGTGGAGGAGGAGGCGAGGGAGGAGTCAGCGGAGACCCCTCCCCAACGGCGGGCTCCCCGGACACCCTGTGCTCCAGCCTGTGCAGCCTGGATGAGCACCACCCGCTGCTCCGTGACCTGGGCACCGCCCACCACTGCACCAACCAACAACACCACCACCACCACCACCACCACCACCACACCCACAGCAGTGCTGCTGAGCTGGCCGCCAAGATCCTGTCAGCGCTGCAGGGGGGAGAAGAGCTGCTTCTGGCCCGCCTCCAGAGGGTGGGGCAGGGGGGCGTGACAGGGGAGGGAGGAGGGGACTGCGGGTTTCACAGCCTTGTCGGGGGAGGGGGAGGGAGGGGCAGCAGACCCTGCGGAGGCCAGGACTCTCCCTGCTGCTCCGTGTCCTACTCTGAGACCTACCTGTCGCCCGGGGAGGACGACGACACCCCCTGCAAGGACTACGAGGGCACCCTGTGCCAGGTGGAAGCGGAGGGGGACAGAGAGGGATACGACCCTCGCAGGAGGGTGTCCGACGTTGCCTCCTCCGGCGTGGTCTCCCTGGACGAGGAGGAAGGCGAAGAGGAGGAGGGGGAGGAGGAGAGGGGGAGAGAGCCGGTGAGCAACCAATGACTCCTCTCTCCCTCACCTCTGAGCTCAGTGTTGAGCCTTCCCTCTCTCCCTCTCCCTCCCTCTCTCTCTCTGTCTCAGTCAGACGACATTTTATTTTTGCAACTGGTTCTTTCCATCTGTCTGCCACGGTGTCCAACCAGATTGAACTAATGCGCATGCTTTTCCTCATGACTCATTTGACTCCAGCAGTAAACCATGTGTCCCTGCCTTACATGTGACATTTCAAAATCTCCCCAAGTTCATTCCTCCCTCCCTGCCTGACCCCTGACCCCACCCCCCCTACCACTACCTTATGTATTTGATATGTATCAATATCTTTTTGAGGCGTCCAAACAATCTTTTCTATCCGTGTGAAATAGGACCGGGCTGGCTTCTTCAGCCTTTAGCGAAAAACCCCAAACGACTGACAAGTGGGGTTGAGTACAGCATAAATCCTGTGAAATTACTAACTGGTGGGGTTAAGTACATTATAAAGTCTGTGAAACTACTAGCCGGTGGGGTTAAGTACATTATAAAGTCTGTGAAACGACTAACCGGTGGGGTTGAGTACATTATAAAGCCTGTGAAATGAATAACTGGCGCGGTTGAGTACAGTATAAAGCTTGTGAAACAACTAACCAGTGGGCTTAAGTACATTATAAAGCCTGTGAATTGGAAAAAGTGGGGGGTGTTACTGCCCCATCCACAACCAGGAAGTGAAACATTGCTCCAAAATGGACAAAATGGATGCAAACCGAAGTTGTTGAATCCCTAACGAATTATCGAATTATCTCTGCATGTGTTTTGCAAGTGCTGAAACTGATGGGCTGTGACTTGAGCACGGTTTGTAATCTCAGCTGTTCTGTATAACCCTGCCCCTCTCCCAAATTCTCTTTCTCCCCCCAATATGGAGTGTCCTATTGGAGGGCAGGTTGGACACTGCATCCATCTGCCCCCCCCCCCCCCCCCCCACCCTCCCCCTTCCTTTGCAAGAGTCTTATAGTGTTATTTTGGGCATGGCTTGCTGAGTATGCCAAACTATTAAAACCCTGTCACTATCAATTATGAGCAAATGCTGGAATGTCTTTACAGTGACAGAGGTACATAGTATGTATTTTAAAATAACAAAGTTTAAAAGAGAAAAAAAAGAACATTTGTCAGCAAACAGAAATATTTTATGCTTTTACCATACTAGTTTTCTATCATTCAACAGGTTGTTGTTCATATTATTGATTCCAAATATCATTATGACGTACAACCGCCATAATGTTGACAACTACTGCTAGCAGATAACTTTTCTTCTTTTTTTTTATACTTTTTTTTTTTTTATATATATCATTTATTCATTTATTTATGTTGGATTCATTTATTTATTCATTTATTTATTAATTAATTTATTTCTGTGGATTTCCAATACGGAAAACACAACTATGGTTGTCTTAAAAACAAAAACAAAAAAGAAATAAGAAATAGCAACAACAAACAAACAACCACACCTAGAATGTTCCAGAAGTGATCCTTTGGTGAAACCGACAGGCGTTCGGTAGATAAAACGTAGTTGTAAAAAAAAATTAAAAAAAAATTAAAAAGAAGTCAGAAAGCTAGTTTTGTCTGCAAGGAGGAGGAGGAGGAGGAGGGGGGCGTGGAGATATTTTCTATATTTTTGTAACGCGTTGTCTTGCTTTTGATCTCTTTGCCTACGCGGCGTTGCCAGTGTATGTGGTTTTTTGCACGAAGCTAACGTGGCTGTAGATTTCCTCCTTTTCTTCGTTATCACTGTGTGATATAGTCTACTGGGGGAAAAAAACACGAACACAAATGTGAATTTTTTTTAAGAGGATACTGTGATACTGTTTGTTATTGTCAATTGTCAGGATCCTCACCGAGACGCTCTTGTTTACTTTTCAAATTTTCTATCGCTCTGTCTTTCTTTCCTTTCTTTCTTTCTTTCCTTTCTTTCTTTCTTTCTTTCTTTCTTCTCATTCCGATTCCTGAAAAGCTTTGATTCTTTATATTCTCTCTTTTCTAAGATGAGGTTTGCTACTTTTTTGCGAAAAGATGCTTGCAAAAAAAGGGCATGTTTATTTGATAAATCCAGATACATTTCCATCTCCATAGCGACGTGAAGAGCCTTGTCCAGGTTCTCCCAGAGGGACTGTCACTCATACAACTCAGGAAGTCCCATTGGGCCAGAGCATCAATGCATCCCGCCCTCACACACACACACACACACACACACACACACACACACACACACACACACACACACACACACACACACACACACACACACACACACACACACACACACACACACACACACACACACACACACACACACACACACACACACACACACACACACACACACACACACACACACACACACACACACACACACACACACACACACACACACACACACACACACACACACACACACACACACACACACACACACACACACACACACACACACACACACACACACACACACACACACACACACACACACACACACACACACACACACACACACACACACACACACACACACACACACACACACACACACACACACACACACACACACACACACACACACACACACACACACACACACACACACACACACACACACACACACACACACACACACACACACACACACACACACACACACACACACACACACACACACACACACACACACACACACACACACACACACACACACACACACACACACACACACACACACACACACACACACACACACACACACACACACACACACACACACACACACACACACACACACACACACACACACACACACACACACAACCCCAGGAGATCACTTCTGTCCTCCTCTCCATCTTTGTTCTTGCACATCTGTGTGTGTGTGTGTGTGTGTGTGTGTGTGTGTGTGTGTGTGTGTGTGTGTGTGTGTGTGTGTGTGTGTGTGTGTGTGTGTGTTGCTGTCAGCAGGCTCATCAAGCTTGCCTCATCATGTCCATTTCAAATCCCCACTGATGCAGCGATTCCCTTTAAACAGTGTGTCTAGCATTGGTGAGCTCTCATTGGTGGCAAACTTGCAATGGTGCTGTTCATTAGAAATGACAGACAATGAGATAATTAGCAAAGGTGAGCGGATATTGAATCACCATCCGGACAAAAAATGGCATACAGTGTCATACTGCTGTGTCGACGTACAAGATTCAATAATGAATTCAAGGAAATCTTGATCTATATATCAGTATGCTTCAAAACCAAACACACCTGAGTAGCCCTCGATAGAGTTTTTTGAGAGAGAGAGAGAGAGAGAGAGAGAGAGAGAGAGAGAGAGAGAGAGAGAGAGAGAGAGAGAGAGAGAGAGACAGAGTCAACTCAGGGGGAACTATAAAAGCTGTGCCTTTCATTCCTCGACTTTGACCTCCCACGATTCATCAGCAAGTTATCCCACACGCCGACCTTTAACCCCTCGGTCATCACGGGAGATTTAGGGCCACAGATTACCACGGCCTAGCGCTAATCCCTAAACCACCCCGCCATTCCGCTTTTCATTTGACTGAGAGCTGCATTGAAACATACGGAAGCGTATTGCTGCCACACCAGAAACAGAAAAAAATATCAGTATGTATCACGTCATAACGTGAAACGTTTATTGTTATAACAAGATGTTTTTCACATTATAACAATATATTTTCACGTTATTACGACATACAAACTTATCACATTATAACAAGAATCTTTTCTTGGTATAACAATATACTATTTATCACCTTATAACGTGAAACGTTTTATGTTTTAATGTGATAACTTATTGTTTTAACATAAAACGTTTCATGTTATAACGTGAAAATATATTGTTATAATGTGAAAAACATCTTGTTATAACATTTCACGTTATAATGTGATACTGATAATTTTTTCTGTTTCTGGTGTGGCAGCAATACGCTTCCGTAGAAACTAACAAATCGCTAAAAAGAAAAAAAAAAGATAGGCATGCGGCTCACAGTGAGGGGGAGTCGTCTTGATGTCAAAGGTCAAGTGAGCCTCGAGCGCTACGATGCACCCTGTTGCGTCTCCTCGGCCTGTGACTGTGTACAGCCTCATTGTACTTTCTGTCGACACATAAGGTTCTGTCCCGACCGGGTGAGCTGTGCGTGGCGTCGTTCTCCCACTCTGTTTGTGTCCTTCTGCTCTCCGTCCACCATGCACTCTTCTCTCTGTGTCTATATACATTTACATTTAGTCATTTAGTTATTTAGCTGACACTTTTATCCAAAGCGACTTACAAGTTCTATACAACAGGTCAGCAGGAAGGGCACAACTCTGGCAGCTAAGAAACATTGTTCGTCAAACAGTGTTGAACTTGAGTGTTACAGTCTTGAGTGCAAAGTAGTATAGACAGATTAGCATAGTAGTAATATAGGCAAATAAGAGTATTTAGTAGCAAAGTGCATAATAGTAAAAGACAGTATGAAGGTTAGTATTTTTTCTTTTTAAATTTTAGTTAT
>NW_028169331.1:274293-314592 GCF_963971535.1 Notolepis coatsorum | reverse complement strand
TGTGTGATAGTTGTGTGAATGAGGCCATAGCCAGGGTGCCTGTCTTCTCTGCCCTCGTAAACACACACAAAAACACTCTGCCAAAGAGGGGTGTGTGTGTGTGTGTTGGGGGGCGGCTCTCTGAGAGATATCATCAGGACAGCCGAAAGCCGCCCAATTTTCCGCCGTCGACTAAAAACACACTCCTTCAATCAATAACTAAAATTTAAAAAGAAAAAATACTAACCTTCATACTGTCTTTTACTATTATGCACTTTGCTACTAAATACTCTTATTTGCCTATATTACTACTATGCTAATCTGTCTATACTACTTTGCACTCAAGACTGTAACACTCAAGTTCAACACTGTTTGACGAACAATGTTTCTTAGCTGCCAGAGTTGTGCCCTTCCTGCTGACCTGTTGTATAGAACTTGTAAGTCGCTTTGGATAAAAGTGTCAGCTAAATAACTAAATGACTAAATGTAAATGTATATAGACACAGAGAGAAGAGTGCATGGTGGACGGAGAGCAGAAGGACACAAACAGAGTGGGAGAACGACGCCACGCACAGCTCACCCGGTCGGGACAGAACCTTATGTGTCGACAGAAAGTACAATGAGGCTGTACACAGTCACAGGCCGAGGAGACGCAACAGGGTGCATCGTAGCGCTCGAGGCTCACTTGACCTTTGACATCAAGACGACTCCCCCTCACTGTGAGCCGCATGCCTATCTTTTTTTTTCTTTTTAGCGATTTGTTAGTTTCTACGGAAGCGTATTGCTGCCACACCAGAAACAGAAAAAATGATCAGTATCACATTATAACGTGAAATGTTATAACAAGATGTTTTTCACATTATAATATATTTTCACGTTATAACATGAAACGTTTTATGTTAAAACAATAAGTTATCACATTAAAACATAAAACGTTTCACGTTATAAGGTGATAAATAGTATATTGTTATACCAAGAAAAGATTCTTGTTATAATGTGATAAGTTTGTATGTCGTAATAACGTGAAAATATATTGTTATAATGTGAAAAACATCTTGTTATAACAATAAACGTTTCACGTTATGACGTGATACATACTGATCTTTTTTTCTGTTTCTGGTGTGGCAGCAATACGCTTCCGTATGTTTCAATGCAGCTCTCAGTCAAATGAAAAGCGGAATGGCGGGGTGGTTTAGGGATTAGCGCTAGGCCGTGGTAATCTGTGGCCCTAAATCTCCCGTGATGACCGAGGGGTTAAAGGTCGGCGTGTGGGATAACTTGCTGATGAATCGTGGGAGGTCAAAGTCGAGGAATGAAAGGCACAGCTTTTATAGTTCCCCTGAGTTGACTCTGTCTCTCTCTCTCTCTCTCTCTCTCTCTCTCTCTCTCTCTCTCTCTCTCTCTCTCTCTCTCTCTCTCGCTCTCTCTCTCAAAAAACTCTATCGAGGGCTACTCAGGTGTGTTTGGTTTTGAAGCATACTGATATATAGATCAAGATTTCCTTGAATTCATTATTGAATCTTGTACGTCGACACAGCAGTATGACACTGTATGCCATTTTTTGTCCGGATGGTGATTCAATATCCGCTCACCTTTGCTAATTATCTCGTTGTCTGTCATTTCTAATGAACAGCACCATTGCAAGTTTGCCACCAATGAGAGCTCACCAATGCTAGACACACTGTTTAAAGGAATCGCTGCATCAGTGGGGATTTGAAATGGACATGATGAGGCAAGCTTGATGAGCCTGCTGACAGCAACACACACACACACACACACACACACACACACACACACACACACACACACACACACACACACACACACACACACACACACACACACACACACACACACACACACACACACACACACACACAGATGTGCAAGAACAAAGATGGAGAGGAGGACAGAAGTGATCTCCTGGGGTTGTGTGTGTGTGTGTGTGTGTGTGTGTGTGTGTGTGTGTGTGTGTGCTCCTGGGTTGTTGGTGTGTGTGTGGTGTGTGTGTGTGTGTGTGTGTGTGTGTGTGTGTGTGTGTGTGTGTGTGTGTGTGTGTGTGTGTGTGTGTGTGTGTGTGTGTGTGTGTGTGTGTGTGTGTGTGTGTGTGTGTGTGTGTGTGTTGTGTGTGTGTGTGTGTGTGTGTGAGAGGGCGGGATGCATTGATGCTCTGGCCAATGGGACTTCCTGAGTTGTATGAGTGACAGTCCCTCTGGGAGAACCTGGACAAGGCTCTTCACGTCGCTATGGAGATGGAAATGTATCTGGATTTATCAAATAACATGCCCTTTTTTGCAAGCATCTTTTCGCAAAAAGTAGCAAACCTCATCTTAGAAAAGAGAGAATATAAAGAATCAAAGCTTTTCAGGAATCGGAATGAGAAGAAAGAAAGAAAGAAAGAAAGAAAGGAAAGAAAGAAAGAAAGGAAAGAAAGACAGAGCGATAGAAAATTTGAAAAGTAAACAAGAGCGTCTCGTGAGGATCCTGACAATTGACAATAACAAACAGATCACAGTATCCTCTTAAAAAAAATTCACATTTGTGTTCGTGTTTTTTTCCCCCAGTAGACTATAACACACAGTGATAACGAAGAAAAGGAGGAAATCTACAGCCACGTTAGCTTCGTGCAAAAAACCACATACACTGGCAACGCCGCGTAGGCAAAGAGATCAAAAGCAAGACAACGCGTTACAAAAATATAGAAAATATCTCCACGCCCCCTCCTCCTCCTCCTCCTCCTCTCCTCCTCCTCCTCCTTGCAGACAAAACTAGCTTTCTGACTTCTTTTTATTTTTTTTTTATTTTTTTTTACAACTACGTTTTATCTACCGAACGCCTGTCGGTTTCACCAAAGGATCACTTCTGGAACATTCTAGGTGTGGTTGTTTGTTTGTTGTTGCTATTTCTTATTTCTTTTTGTTTTTGTTTTTAAGACAACCATAGTTTGTGTTTTCCGTATTGGAAATCCACAGAAATAAATTAATTAATAAATAAATGAATAATAAATGAATCCAACATAAATAAATGAATAAATGATATATATTAAAAAAAAGAAAAGTATAAAAAAAAAGAAGAAAAGTTATCTGCTAGCAGTAGTTGTCAACATTATGGCGGTTGTACGTCATAATGATATTTGGAATCAATAATATGAACAACAACCTGTTGAATGATAGAAAACTAGTATGGTAAAAGCATAAAATATTTCTGTTTGCTGACAAATGTTCTTTTTTTTTCTCTTTTAAACTTTGTTATTTTAAAATACATACTATGTACCTCTGTCACTGTAAAGACATTCCAGCATTTGCTCATAATTGATAGTGACAGGGTTTTAATAGTTTGGCATACTCAGCAAGCCATGCCCAAAATAACACTATAAGACTCTTGCAAAGGAAGGGGGGGAGGAGGGGGGGGGGGGGGGGATGCAGTGTCCAACCTGCCCTCCAATAGGACACTCCATATTGGGGGAGAAAGAGAATTTGGGAGAGGGCAGGGTTATACAGAACAGCTGAGATTACAAACCGTGCTCAAGTCACAGCCCATCAGTTTCAGCACTTGCAAAACACATGCAGAGATAATTCGATAATTCGTTAGGGATTCAACAACTTCGGTTTGCATCCATTTTGTCCATTTGGAGCAATGTTCACTTCCTGGTTGTGGATGGGGCAGTAACACCCCCACTTTTTCCAATTCACAGGCTTTATAATGTACTTAAGCCCACTGGTTAGTTGTTTCACAAGCTTTATACTGTACTCAACCGCGCCAGTTATTCATTTCACAGGCTTTATAATGTACTCACCCCACCGGTTAGTCGTTTCACAGACTTTATAAATGTACTTAACCCCACCGGCTAGTAGTTCACAGACTTATAATGTACTTAACCCCACCAGTTAGTAATTTCACAGGATTTAGCTGTACTCAACCCCACTTGTCAGTCGTTTGGTTTTTCGCTAAAGGCTGAAGAAGCCAGCCCGGTCCTATTTCACACGGATAGAAAAGATTGTTTGGACGCCTCAAAAAGATATTGATACATATCAAATACATAAGGTAGTGGTAGGGGGGGTGGGGTCAGGGGTCAGGCAGGGAGGGAGGAATGAACTTGGGGAGATTTTGAAATGTCACATGTAAGGCAGGGACACATGGTTTACTGCTGGAGTCAAATGAGTCATGAGGAAAAGCATGCGCATTAGTTCAATCTGGTTGGACACCGTGGCAGACAGATGGAAAGAACCAGTTGCAAAAATAAAATGTCGTCTGACTGAGACAGAGAGAGAGAGGGAGGGAGAGAGGGAAGGCTCAACACTGAGCTCAGAGGTGAGGGAGAGAGGAGTCATTGGTTGCTCACCGGCTCTCTCCCCCTCTCCTCCTCCCCCTCCTCCTCTTCGCCTTCCTCCTCGTCCAGGGAGACCACGCCGGAGGAGGCAACGTCGGACACCCTCCTGCGAGGGTCGTATCCCTCTCTGTCCCCCTCCGCTTCCACCTGGCACAGGGTGCCCTCGTAGTCCTTGCAGGGGGTGTCGTCGTCCTCCCCGGGCGACAGGTAGGTCTCAGAGTAGGACACGGAGCAGCAGGGAGAGTCCTGGCCTCCGCAGGGTCTGCTGCCCCTCCCTCCCCCTCCCCCGACAAGGCTGTGAAACCCGCAGTCCCCTCCTCCCTCCCCTGTCACGCCCCCCTGCCCCACCCTCTGGAGGCGGGCCAGAAGCAGCTCTTCTCCCCCCTGCAGCGCTGACAGGATCTTGGCGGCCAGCTCAGCAGCACTGCTGTGGGTGTGGTGGTGGTGGTGGTGGTGGTGGTGGTGTTGTTGGTTGGTGCAGTGGTGGGCGGTGCCCAGGTCACGGAGCAGCGGGTGGTGCTCATCCAGGCTGCACAGGCTGGAGCACAGGGTGTCCGGGGAGCCCGCCGTTGGGGAGGGGTCTCCGCTGACTCCTCCCTCGCCTCCTCCTCCACCTCCAACTACAGCCTCGCAGCAGGGCAAGCCCAGATGTTGGCACACCTGGCTGTGGATCAGGTCCTTCAGGTAAGGAGGGTATGATGGCACATCTGGGAGGGAGGGACACAGGCAGTTAGTACATCGTTTGATCATGACTGAGGGAGAGAGGAGCGACGAGGGAGCAGCCGAGCAAGAGCAGCAATGGAACAGATACGCACTAGGAATTAAGTGAACAGTCAACATAGATCTTAGATCTTGGGAAAGTAGTGTGTACTACACTGCCATCCAACTGCAGAGTGTGTACTACACTGCCATCCAACTGCAGAGTGTGTACTACACTGCCATCCTACACACTGCCATCCAACTGCAGAGTGTGTACTACACTGCCATCCAACTGCAGAGTGTGTACTACACTGTCCTACAACTGCAGAGTGTGTACTACACTGTCCTACAACTACAGAGTGTGTACTACACTGTCCTACAACTGCAGAGTGTGTACTACACTGTCCTACAACTGCAGAGTGTGTACTACACTGTCATCCAACTGCAGAGTGTGTACTACACTGTCCTACAACTACAGAGTGTGTACTACACTGTCCTACAACTACAGAGTGTGTACTACACTGTCCTACAACTGCAGAGTGTGTACTACACTGTCCTACAACTGCAGAGTGTGTACTACACTGTCCTACAACTGCAGAGTGTGTATTACACTGCCATCCAACTGCAGAGTGTGTACTACACTGCCATCCAACTGCAGAGTGTGTACTACACTGCCATCCAACTGCAGAGTGTGTACTACACTGCCATCCAACTACAGAGTGTGTACTACACTGTCCTACAACTGCAGAGTGTGTACTACACTGCCATCCAACTGCAGAGTGTGTACTACACTGCCATCCAACTGCAGAGTGTGTACTACACTGTCCTACAACTGCAGAGTGTGTACTACACTGCCATCCAACTGCAGAGTGTGAACTACACTGCCATCCAACTGCAGAGTGTGTATTACACTGCCATCCAACTGCAGAGTGTGTACTACACTGCCATCCAACTGCAGAGTGTGTACTACACTGTCCTACAACTGCAGAGTGTGTACTACACTGCCATCCAACTGCAGAGTGTGTACTACACTGCCATCCAACTGCAGAGTGTGTACTACACTGTCCTACAACTGCAGAGTGTGTACTACACTGCCATCCAACTGCAGAGTGTGTACTACACTGTCCTACAACTGCAGAGTGTGTACTACACTGCCATCCAACTGCAGAGTGTGAACTACACTGCCATCCAACTGCAGAGTGTGTATTACACTGCCATCCAACTGCAGAGTGTGTACTACACTGCCATCCAACTGCAGAGTGTGTACTACACTGCCCTACAACTGCAGAGTGTGTACTACACTGCCCTACAACTGCAGAGTGTGTACTATGGCTTACAATGGTAAAGTAGTTGTAACAGCTATTTGTCTCCAACATAATCACTTGATATACAGTAGCCATCATGATACGTTATGTTATTCATCTTGTATTGAAACCATTTGAACCAATCTATCCCCTTAATCCAAATGTTTAGAGAGTCAAATGTCCTCCTAACTGCAAAAAATGTATGTCATGTTGTTAACATGTTGTTTTATGAGTCATACATATTGTTTATTGCCTACTGTACTATTTCTTGTGCTGTCCCTTTGCACTGTGAGGTGTTGTTGTCCTTGTACCATACCCTACTACATGTGTATGTATACCACTATATCTATACATCTCTACTTGTGTACGTTTACCACTATATCTATACCCCTCTACACTATGTATACAACTACTTTATTATCTGTACATCTCTACATGTGTATTTATATCATTATATATGTACTCCTCTACATGTGTATTTATACCACTATATCTGTACCCCTCTACATGTGTATTTATATCATTATATCTGTACTCCTCTACATGTGTACTGATACCAGTAACTGTTACAGTATATCTGTAGGTGTGTACTGTATGTACTATACCACCATATCCGTACTGCCCTACAAAGGCAAATGCACTCACTGCGGTTTGTCTTTATAGGGCGGCAGGTATCTATCATCACAATGTGGAACTTTGTAAGTTGTTATATTCATAGTATAAGGTGAATAAAAATCTTGCCATGTCTGAAAACCCCAGCAGTAGTATTTTCAGTACAGAGGATCAGTATGTAAACCCCAGCAGTACGGTATTTTCAGTACAGAGCTTCAGTATGTAAACCCTGTAGTACGGTATTTTCAGTACAGAGGTTCAGTGTGTAAACCCTGTAGTACGGTATTTTCAGTACAGAGGGTCAGTATGTAAACCACTGCAGTACGGTATTTTCAGTACAGAGCTTCAGTATGTAAACCCCTGCAGTACGGTATTTTCAGTACAGAGGGTCAGTATGTAAACCCCTGCAGTACGGTATTTTCAGTACAGAGGTTCAGTGTGTAAACCCTGTAGTACGGTATTTTCAGTACAGAGGTTCAGTGTGTAAACCCTGTAGTACGGTATTTTCAGTACAGAGGTTCAGTGTGTAAACCCTGTAGTACGGTATTTTCAGTACAGAGGTTCAGTATGTAAACCCTGTAGTACGGTATTTTCAGTACAGAGGTTCAGTATGTAAACCACTGCAGTATTTTCATGATAAGGGGCAGGACAAAAATGGAACGTCCCTACTGCACAGTATAGGAGCTGATTTTTGACCTACTGGGTGAATCTACTGAACAATAGGTCCTTAACAGCAAAGAGTTAGGGTAGTAGGGTTAGCAGCTTCTATCTGATCGTATGGGTACTGAGGGATTTCAGACCCGCTGCCTGATTCCAATTTCAGAACACAAAAGCAAAGCCTTTATTTGAATAGTGTCATTATGATACAGTTACCGCAGTGTGAGTACACACTGCGTTATGACCAACGAGGACGTGTGAGTCATCCAGTGTTTCAGTGTGTCAGGAGAGCAAGGAGACTGCGGAGAGAAGGAAGTGTGCCATGTGAACACTGTGTGTCAAACTGTGTCAGGGTGAAAATGACTATTCTGCCTTCAGGCTAAATTTGAGCAACACAAAAAAGCGAGAGAGTCCATGTTAAATATTTGATTGGGATTGGCTTTCGAGGAAGATGAGTAGCTTGTCATGGGAGGATTTGTTTCTCATTCAGAGATGTATCTTGTGGCTGTCCACATGGTTACGCCCTAGTGTCATCATAGTATGTCCACATGACTACTAGTATCATCATGGTGTGTCCACATGACTACTAGTATCATCATGGTGTGTCCACATGACTACTAGTATCATCATGGTGTGTCCACATGACTACTAGTGTCACTATGGTATGTTCACATGACTACTAGTGTCACTATGGTGTGTCCACATGACTACTAGTATCATCATGGTGTGTCCACATGACTACTAGTGTCACCATGGTACTGTATGTCCAAAACTGTATCTGTATTTTCAGCATTATTTATCCAGACATCAAGTTCATGTTATCAGACCGTGTGCTCTGCTGTGCACAGTGCATGGGGCTGGAGAGACAGACATGCCACAGAGTCAACCTTGTATTGTAGTTGAAATACCTATGCATTAAAAAAGAAATTCCCAGCTAATCTAAGTTACATCAATATTGTGCTGTCAGAACAGGCTCATATTGATCAATCTTGTTACACTATTATACATTATTACACTATTGCACTATTACCCACTATTACACACCATTACACATTACATACTATTACACTATTACGCTATTACACACTATTACACAGTATTACACTATTTGGCGGGATACAGTTTCAAAACTGTTTGAGTGTAATAAGCCTTAAACTGTGGGTGGAATACACTTTTAAAACTATTTGGGAGGAATAAACCTTTATAACTATTTGGGTGGAATAAACCTTTCAAAGTATTTGGGTGGAATAAACTATTACACACTATTACACTATTACACACTTAAGCGTGGGGGTGTGGTTAACCTAAACCAATGAAAGTAGTAGTCTGTAGTGAGTTCGTTTGACACCTCCCATAAGTCTCTACAACGGTTCAATGGCATACTGTAGGTCTGTCAATGACAACAGGTTCACTATGGCATGTGCCTGATTACATGGTCTCCCCAGGCTTCCACCTGGTGCAGATAATTATTTATACAATGACCAGTACCATGGTAAAACTGAAATTATGATTTATTCATTATTTATTTATGTATTTATGTAGGGGAGAACGGGGGACGTTGTCACACGGGTAGGTTGTCACATTCATTATATTTCACCACCAGAGGATCCTGTCTCCCATACTTTGGTATTTAAATGTCCAGAATTGGGGTCAGAGTTCACCTACATTGTCATATTTGGAGTGAAACAGCTGAATTTGAGGTGAGAGGACTTTTTGTGTTTTTCATGTCCATTTGTAAATATTCCGCTCCTCAGTATTTTTCTTCTAGGCTTTTACACAATTGGTTTATAATGAAACAATTATTACCCTTAAAAAGTGTGAAGGGATAGCGATAGTTTAGATTGTTGTTAGCTAGCTAACTAGTTGTTAGCCTTGATGCTATCAAGACATTCCAGTTGGGGTTGGTCATCACGTTTTATTTGGGGTTGGTTGTCACATGTTACAACTATGAATTGAAAATGGGGGACCCTGATGTAAACAAGACAAACGTCTTTCTCTGGTCTGCATCCCCTTAACAATTGTGTGTATTGAGCCGTACTGTATTGTACCCATTCTGCAATCTGTTAAATAAAGTGTTCATTCATTCATTCATTCATTCATTCATTCATTCATTCATTCATTCATTCATTCATTCATTCATTCATTCATTCATTCATTCATTCATTCATTTATTCATTCATTCATTCATTCATTCATTCATTCATTCATTCATGTTGTGTAGGCTATTATTGTTAGGCCAATTTATTGTGTTCTTATTTTGTTATATAGGATGGCCTAAAGATGTGTTTCCTGTTTATGTTCATGTTAAGATGCATTAAGTTATGTATTTGTCAACTTGTCAATGCAATTAAACTTTCAAATTTAGTTCTGCCTTCTTGTCTTCTTTTTAAGATTTTCCCATTAAAACACATAGTGACAACCAACCCCATAGTGTGTGACAACCATCCCCATGATGGGGTTGGTTGTCACAATGTGTTGGAGGGTCTTTGATAGGTGATTAACTCTTTGTTACAATACGTTGGAAAATGAGAGGGATACACATTTCAAGCCAACATCTTAAAGGGGACCTGCATTGCTATTCCTAGCACTATTTGGGCAACTTTACACAATTCCTGTGAGTCTATGGAAGACATCTGTAAGGTTTATTAAAAAAAAAAAAATCATTGTTTTATATTTCTAATGGAGTACTCAAAAGCATCATTTTCCAACCTCAAGATTTCAGCCTGCTATTGGCTGGGCTCTGCCCATAAGCACTTTCAGTGACAGTCATCCACACAGTCTGCGAGTGGCAGAGAGAGAGAGAGAGAGAGAGAGAGAGAGAGAGAGAGAGAGAGAGAGAGAGAGAGAGAGAGAGAGAGAGAGAGAGAGCACTGTGTAAACACAGCTGCATGCATACGCAGGTCCCCTTCTCTTTCTCTCTCTCCCTCTCCCGTTTGAGGAAGTCTTCCACTGTGCCGCGCGCTGCCTACAGCTATAGACGGGGCGTTAGAAGTTATGCTCCCGAATCGAGAGAGAGAGATAGAGAGGGGGAGAGAGAGAGACAGACCGAGAGACGACAGCGCGAGGGTCTATCTGATTCTCCCTCTCTCTCTCGCTCGCTCTCTGTCAAACCCCGTTTGGTGCGCTACAACCACAGAGCCAATCGGATCACTATCCGCTCCATCCTCGCCACGTGACGTCACCATGCGAGTCAAATCAGAATGACCTGATTTTGTATGTATGTATGTATGTATGTATGTATGTATGTATGTATGTATGTATGTATGTATGTATGTATGTATGTATGTATGTATGTATGTATGTATGTATGTATGTATGATGTATGTATGTATGTATTTAGTTAGTTAGTTAGTTAGTTAGTTAGTTAGTTAGTTAGTTAGTTAGTTAGTTAGTTAGTTAGTTAGTTAGTTAGTTAGTTAGTTAGTTAGTTAGTTAGTTATGTTGGTGTAGATTCACTGAGCATGTATGCGCTATATTACTCATATATATTTATTCACACTCACCACAGATCCACACATTCACATCTGGGAGCTGCCCCAGTACAACCAGTACAACCACAGTCTGACACTGTTCACCACTAGGAGCTAAATCTATTTTCGATAGGTACAGAAGGGAAGAAGAGCTTTAATTGCATATTAATAAAAAAAAAACATATGATACTGTATCCTACGTTACATTATATAATCATATTATAATTAATTTGTATATTATACTAAACTATATTTACACTATATACTATTATATTATGGTACTATATTATATTGTATATATCATATATTATATATCTCATATCACATTATATATGTGTTGTATACACTATTATGTACTATATACTATTATATATACTATTATATACTGCAGGTATACTATACTGTAATGTGTACTGTAATGTGTACTATATGTGTGTACTGTAATGTGTACTATATGTATGTACTATGTATGTATGTAAATAAAAAAAAATAAAAAAATCACAGTCTGACACTGTTGACCACTAGGAGCTGCCCAGTACAATCACAGTCTGACACTGTTGACCACTAGGAGCTGCCCAGTACAACCACAGTCTGACACTGAGCATTGGAGCAGCTGGGGTTTTAGTCAAGACAGGTCAAGTATATTCATATAGCCCTTAATCACGGTTAAATGACTAAGTAATTTAATAAAGTGCCTTGCTCAAGCAAACTTTATTGGCAGGGATCAAACTGCAGACTAACACATTACCACATATCTTTTTTTCCCCACCCCAGCTATAATCAAACATTGGCATGGTGTTGACTAGTATACAGACCATAATATCACTAATCACCATTACAATCCAATGGGGTTACAGTTTTAGCCTGAAAAAAACATGATACGTGTCCTTTTCCAATACAGGAAGCTCACAGTATAATCAGGTGTGCCTCAGAGATGGATAACCAAACAACGGGCCTACCAGGTCCAGGGGCCCAAGGGCTCAGGGGGCCTCTAAGCCAGAGACTGTGTGAAGCCGTGAAGACGAATGGCTGGGGTAGGGGATCATTGGGGGGAGGGGCTGAAGGTCAACAGCAGCGGCTGTACACGAGTTGTCTCCCCTGCTGTGATCCTTTTAGTCTAAACTATTTTAATGTTGCTGTGGGACAAAGTGAGACTAGCCTCCAATCAAATGCCATGTATGTAGATATTATAATTACTATGTTTATATAGTGGATCATACAAATACAAACACAATAGATGTTTTGGAACTTTTGATATGTATTGCCCCTCAACAGGCCACAACTGGGCAACATTAAATTATGCTTGTTAAGCACTATACCAAAAATAAATAACAAATATATACTGATTGATTGAACATTTTAATTAACAGATTGCAGAATGGGTACAATACAGTATGGCTTAATACACACAATTGTTAAGGGGATGCAGATCAGAGAAAGACTTTCGTCTTGTTTACATCAGGGTCCCCCATTTTCAATTCATGACATTTATTTATGACATACACAACATACAGATATAAGAATCTAATCGAATCATCTAAACTAATCTAATCATGACATTTAAGACATGCATGACATACAGATATATATATATCTCTGCGCACCAGACTGTGCTATTAAACCAGGAAGTGCAGCACTATGTTGATAAGGCTGTCAGCACTGGCAGTAGAGCCACTACTGCAGTGCCCTGTGCTGCAACACAACAAGAGTGAACAAAAAACGCTCATGGACCCGCGGTCTCACGCTGACTGCTCGCTTGTGTTGTTCGTTGGATTCGTTTTGGATTATGTGGGCTCAAAACGTACACTACACGGACCCACGGTCTCACGCTGACTGAGTGGCTGTGTGTCAGACTCTGGAGGCACCCGCCCACCTCTACCTCTGATTGGCTTACCATGACATTTTACTCAACCTCAGCCAATTGTCAGCATGTTTGTGCTTGCCCACTAAACAAGGAAGGACAGAATGCCTCTCAGCACAGATATCTGTCTGATGAAAGAAACAGGTTCATTCATAGTAACGCGCCGCATTTTTTTGCAGTAACGGTAACAGCGTTATTAAGATTGGAAGAGTAATACTCGTTACTGAAAAAACTAACGCCGTTAGTAACGCCGTTACTTATAACGCCGTTATTCCCATCACTGGTCATCAGACATCTTGCCGATGCCAACAACTTAGTACCCATCGGGATATCAGAGCAATGCAGATCGCAAGCGAGACCGCGCACAGCACGAGAGGCCAGCCTCCCCGAAACAGGCGGAGGCCACAAGGAAACAACTCCCAACCGTCCCCCGCCAACCGCCACCCAAAAAGCCCCCCCCCCAACCCAATGGGCCAGGAGACCCCCCCCCTCCCGACCAAGGACCCACGAACCAGCCGAGGCCAAAGCCGCCGCCCTCGACCCGGCCTTCACCCTAGACATAATCCCGGGCTCTTCCAACCCAATGATCTCTGTAAACCTCCTGCATGGGACCAACCACACACTGAATGCAACTCTTGCAACTCTCATATCGAATGGACGACACAACAGTCAAGTTTGAGATCTGGGACACAGCTGGTCAGGAGCGCTATCAGAGTCTGGCCCCCATGTACTACAGAGGTGCCCAGGCGGCCATTGTCGTCTACAACATCACAAACGAGAAGTCATTTGTACAGGCGAAGAACTGGTTTAAGGAGCTTCAGAGAAAAGCCAGTCCAAATATTGTAATAGCGCTGGCTGGGAACAAGGCTGACCTCGCAAACAAGAGAGCATTGGACTTTCAGGACGCACACTTCTATGCAAATGATAACAGCTTGCTTTTTATGGAAACATCAGCAAATACTTCTATGAACGTGAACGAGATATTCATGGCTATTGCAAAGAAGCTTCCTAAGAATGAGCCCCAAGCTGCCGGAGCCAACAGTGGGCGGAACAGGCAAAATCTGCATATGGCTCGCCGACAACAAACTATCATTACACATGGGCAAAACAGAGTCCATTCTCTTCGGTTCAAATAACAAACTCAGCAAGACCGACGGCTTCTCGGTTACAGTGGGTGACAATATTATCACAAGGAAAGATGAAATTACCTACCTGGGTTCCATCCTAGAGGCTAATCTTTCCTGTGACAAAATGGCATCCAATGTAATAAAAAAAGTCAACCAACGAACGCGATTCTTGTACCGGATCTCCTCTCTGGTAAACAAGAATACCCTGAAGACTCTAGCAGGAGCACTCATTCAAGGGTACTACGACTATGCTTGCACCTCATGGTACCAAAGCACCTCAAAGGCACTAAAAAACAAATTACAAACATCTCAAAACAAGCTAGTCAGACTACTACTTGATCTGACTCCTAGAACCCACCTCACCCCTGCCCACTTTGACAACCTAGGATGGCTTAGAGTAGACGACAGAGTACAGCAACTTGCAATGGGCCTGGTCTACAAGATACACTACGCGACCAAGGTACCCATGTACATGTCAAAATACTTCCCAAAGGTCAGTGAATACCACGATCACAACACCAGAGGGAGCTCCACAAATCATGTAAAACCCAGATTCGGATCAAACAAGGGACTAAACACGTTTCGCAATTATGCCACATCAATGTGGAACGCCCTGCCTAAAGCTGTAAAGGAATGTGAATCACTACCCACCTTCAAAAACACTCTCAAAAAACACCTACGTGAGACTGCAATTCGAAACTGGCCCCTACAAATGTCCTAACCTAGTTGTACAGTAAATGACCAAGTAAGGCTTTGTCAATATTCCAATGTACAGTGTAAAATGTGTGTGTGTCCCCTTCCCAACCCCCCCCCCCCCCACCTCCAATGTACAGCCCTCACCCAACCCACCCAACCCCACCCCACCCAACCAACCTCCTCCAATGTACAGTTTCTATGCCAAATGTATATACACTCCTTTTCTGGACACTTTTGTATCACAAACAGTACTGTATTTGCAAATCTGATATGTCATAAATGTATAGATGTAGCAGTACTGTCTATCTGTATGTCATGTATGTCATATATGTTATGATGAATTGAAAATGGGGGACCCTGATGTAAACAAGTCGAAAGTCTTTCTCTGGTCTGCATCCCCTTAACAATTGTATGTATTGAGCTGTACTGTACTGTACCCATTCTGCAATCTGTTAATAAACTTTTCAATCAATCAATCAATCAATCAATCAACAGGGGAGTGGACCTGACGGAATCAGCCCAGCCCACCAGCCGCACCTGCTGCAGTAACTAACCCCGCCCTGTCCCGGTCCAACTCTCACCTCTCCTCTGCCCCCTCCCTCCCTCCCCCACCTACCAACCTCTGGACATGGGGCTCCTCCCCCTTCCTGACATCACACCTGACCTTCCACTTCACTCCCCTGGAATAGCTAAAGACTCTGTATAGCTGCATTTCTAATACCTTTTTTATTTTATTTTTCAACTTTCGTTTTTAAGAGAAAAAAAAGTATATCAGTATAATGGATGCGATAGATTTGCGATAGATTTGAATAGATTGAACTTGCTCATCGAGGCATTGTTGTCCTGGAGAGGTGAACAGAGAGAGAAGGGGGAAGAGAATGAGATGGATGAAGAGAGAGGATGTTTGGAACTTACAGAGTTGGAAGGAATCCTAACCACTAGACCACCAGGAATGGATAACTTGATTGGATTGAGATTGTTTGAAAAGAGGATCGGGACGCGAGTCACCGGGTGCGAGCCCAGTGTCCCCTCGGGGTGCGACGTCGGGAGCCAGGGCGGTCACTTGCCAGGATTTAAGCGAGAACGACAGCGACATGGTTGAGGATAGCCAGGACAAAGGAAAGAAGACGGGTGGGGACAGTATGGAGTGTAGTGGGGAGGAGAGTGGGGGTGAAGGGTGGAAAAAGAGCAGGGAAAGTGGGGGGAAGGGGCATAAGAGGAAGAAAGAGAGGGAAGGTAGCACAAGTGGGTCAGAGGGTGAGGGTAGAGAAAAGGATTTTACAGAAGGGTTGAATATAGTGGTGCGATTTGAGGGAGAAGATGGAGTTAGGGAAGTAGAGCCGAGACAGCTGACAAACTTCATAAGAATGCAGTTAGGAGAGGTAAGGTACGCAAAAGTGTTAGGGGATGGGAACTTGTTTATAGGGTGTGTAAGTTTAGAGCAGGCAGAGAAGGTAAGGGAAATGAGGAGCATTTGCAAAGTTGTTATCTATAGAGTAATGAGAGTAGGGGAGAAAAGGGATGGTGGTTGCAAGGGGGTAATTACGGGAATTCCAATCAAGGTTAGTATAGAGCAGCTGGTAGGAGATTTGAAGAGTGATAGACGTAATGGGAAAGTTAAGAGTGCGGAAAGGATGAAGAGAGGAGCAGAGAAGATGGAGACAGAGACGATAGTAATTCAGTTTGAAGATGAGGTTAGTCCAAAAGAGGTATTTATAGGGTATATGGTATATAGGGTTAGAGAATTTGTGCCGAACCTGTTGAGGTGTTACAAGTGCCAAGAGTTTGGACATATAGCCAAGACATGTACGAAGGAGCAGAGATGTGCTAGATGCAGTGGGGGGCATGACTATGGGAAATGTGAACAGGGAGTGGGGCCAATGTGTTGTAATTGTGGTAAGGAGCATAGTGTAGCGTATTGGGGTTGTGAGGCGATGAAACGAGAGGTAGTGGTCCAGCAGGTGAGAAGGGAAAATAGGATATCATATGCAGAGGCAGCTAGGAAGGAAGGACAGGGAAAGCAAGATAAGGGACAGGGGTTTAGATGAGGGCATTTGGCAGTAAGGGTAGTACAGGAGGATCAGGGAAAGCAAGGTAGGGAACAGGGTTTTAGAAAAGGGCATTTGACAGTAGAGGAAGTACAGGAGGAGAAAGAGAGGGTGTGGGGGGAGAAGTTGAATGTAGTGGCCTTTGTGGCAGGAGTAGTAAATGCAACAGCGATGGTTAGCAGTAAAACAGATAGGATAAAGTTAATAGTTAAATAGTGTCTAGACTGCCGGAAATTCACAAGAAGAAGAAGAAGAAGATAACTTGATTTACATGGATTCCGTTCCTGGGTACCGTTGCTAAGACTAACACCAACTAGATAGACCTCTGTCTATCCGGACATAATTTGTTTTCAGAGCTGAATATATTCAATGTACCTCTAGACATTTGCGGCTAGTTGTTGTGATACAGTTAGCTAGTCTAGTCTGAACGAAGAATGGCCTCGGAGGCTCCATACATTTTCTCGAGTCGTCCAAGACCCGTTCCTAACCGCTCCAAGTACAGAGAGTCTTCCACCGAGTGGAACGATGGTCCTGGCAGTTATGGAAACATCATGCATGACCGCCGCGTCGTCCGAGGAAACACCCACCAGATCACACCGATAGCGGCTCAGCCGGACCCGACGGAGGTGGTCCAGAGGCAGTGCGAGGCGCGGAGGAGAGTCACTTGACTAGGCGGAGGCGAGTCCCGGAGCAGAACCGACCCAGGACTCCTGCCGCTGGAGGGCAGGAGGCACACTGACGTCCAGACAGAGCTTTACCTCGAGGAGCTGAGCAATTACACAGAGGCCACCGAAGTCCAGTGTCAGACAGACACGTTTCTGGACAAACCAGCCACGCCTCTCTTCATCCTTGGCTGCTTCCTCGAAAAAAGCTGCCGTCGTGCGAATCGATAGCCGTGTCTGCCGAATTCTGTAATATATATACGGTTATGTGTTGCTGTTGTTATTATTATTATTGGCCTATTTATATTATTTTATTATTGTTATTATTATAAATTAGGGATGTCCGATATTATTGGCCGATATTGGCATTAAAATGTGATATCGGAAAATATATTTTTTTTTACATTTCTATAACCTTTATTTACCCAGGCAAGCAAGTAAGAAGAAATTCAAATTTAATTTATTGTCAAAAGTATGCATAATGTTATGTTAATTCCACAACAAGACATATGTAATGTTAATTACCTGAAATTATTCCGTTTTTTTGGGGGGGGAAACCCTGCATATATCGGTATCGGTTGATATCGGTTGATATCGGTATCGGAAATTAAGAGTTGGACAATATTGGTATATCGGTATCGGTAAAAAAGCCAATATCGAGCATCCCTAGTAAAAACCTATAAACAATCTTTTAATAAGATAAAATATTCCTTTATTGATCCCCTTGGGGAAATTCAGGCCCCCTGAGGGCCCTCCCCTAGCTCGGGGCCCTGGGTAGTCAATTCCACCCCCCACCCCCCACACTTATACACCCTTGGTCAACAGTAGGTTACTCAGCTTTAGTGAAATATCAACCAATTTGATGGCTAAAACTCTAATCCCATTGGATTATATTGGAGCCTGGTGAGAAGATGCAGCACAGTGCCAATTCTCTCAATCATGGCCTGTACTAATCAACATCATGCCAGATAATGTTTAAAACTGACCTGGTTTCAAAAGAAAAGTGAACACGTCCTTTTTGTGATTCATTCTTGTGATGCATTTATCCAGTCATTAATAGTGCTTCTTGTGATGCATTTATCCAGTCGTTAAAAGTGCTTCTTGTGATGTATTTAGCCAGTCTTTAATAGTGCTTCTTGTGATGCATTTATCCAGTCTTTAATAGTGCTTCTTGTGATGCATTTATCCAGTATTTAATAGTGCTTCTTGTGATGCATTTATCCAGTCTTTAATAGTGCTTCTTGTGATGCATTTATCCAGTCTTTAATAGTGCTTCTTGTGATGCATTTAGCCAGTCTTTAATAGTGCTTCTTGTGATGCATTTAGTCAGTCTTTAATAGTGCTTCTTGTAATGCATTTGTCCAGTCTTTAATAGTGCTTTCTGTGATGCATTCAGCCAGTATTTAATAAGTTAAGTTGTACCTTTATTAATCATCTTGGGGAAATGTGTCCTCTGCATTTGACCCATTCTAACTATTTACGAGGAGTGGACAGTCACACAGTGCTGCACCCAGGAACCAACTCCAGTTGTAATGCCAGTACCTTGGTCAAGAGCAACGGCAGCAAACCTAGCATGCTTTTGGTGTGGGAGGAAACCAGAGTACCCGGAGGAAATCCACGCAAACGCGAAGAGAACATGCAAACTCCTGTGTGCTTTTTGTGAAGCATTTAGTCTTTAACTCATTGACTGCCACGCTCTTTTCCCATCTTTACTCAATGGCGCCAGCGTTATTGACCATTTTCGCAATGTTTGCGGACCCATCGTGTGTTCTGTATTATAGCTATGGAGACAATAGTATGGCTCACTTGACAGGCATGGTTTATAGTCCAGTTAATTTCTACATACTGTAGTTTGTGCGCTATTACATGCTAAACATCGACCCTTTCCTAAATAATCCAGTATTTTTTCATAGATCGCAAGATATGACGCGTTATATGCATTATGCCCAAATCGTTCTGGTTGCTCGCCTGAAAGCCCAAATACTTCCAAATCGAAGGTATATACCATAAACTATGTGTCTTCACAAAATCATCAAGGGGGGGTGGGGCGTTTTAACTAGAAACTGCGATCGAAAAAAAACATGTTTTACGTCCAGTATAATACGACACTGTGATCGGTACAGAAGCATGTTTTACGTTAAAAAATAAATACCAGCAGGTTACCTAAGATAGACTTTACCTCAGTCAGGAAGTACTCCGAAATGAATAAATCCCAGTCGATCCCATGGCGATCGCAATTACTTGTGTATATTTGGCATGGCTACCATACGGGAAAGAATAGCTCTGAGGCACCAAATCTTCCACCGATTGCTATGTTGTGATCCACTCCTAGGCGGAAACAGCCGGAAGTAAGTCAGTACTGGAAGACAAGTGATATCTCCAGTTCAAAAGGTAGGCTATACTGCCGCCTGGCGAGATTCGATCGTCATTGCAATTCCAACGTAGGCAGATCTGCCAGGGAGACCTAGGGAGCTCCGGCTGAGTGTTTAGAACGGGGATCAAAGGAAAAAGATCAAAGGGTCTAAAAACTAGATATTACGTTTTTGTCACTCAAGCGTTGGCGGCGAAACACAAGATATTACGCTTTTGGTGCTGAATGAGTTAATAGTGCTTCTTGGGATGCATTTAAGCCCAATCTATTTATTTCACGTCACAAATAGATCAATACAGTCCGTATTAAGTGACATTGTGTTTCTTTTTCAAATGTAGCCAAGAGTAAAGACCATAACCCTATAAAAACAGCAGTCAAAGTGTATATTTTCAGCACTACGTTTGATTACCAATGATTTTGAGTGTTGTTTGCGAAATATGAGCTTATAAAAATCTCTGTGCATTGCACCGGATAATGGACGATTTATACATGAGGACAGGAAGCCATCATGAAATCGTTGTAGTCCTAAGAAAGAGGAGACCCAGTGCTTTCGATGGACGTCTACATTTCATAAAACTACACTACCCAGCTCACACCAGCTGCAGACAAACTAATATACAAAAACTAATATTTACGTTAAAATCTTGTTTATATCTCATGGGTCGAATAAACCTAAATGTTATTGCCATAAAATACAACGTAACATAAACAAATATTTTGATGCAGTGTGGCTCATAGGCAGTTCTGTGTAATCAGGATGAAAGCGCAAACATGCAGAACACACACACACGCACCCACACACACACGCATATACATGTGCACGCACACACACAAATACACAGAAGGTGTATTTATATCCCGCTCACACAGCAGACTCATGTGGCCGCCACCCCTGCTGGCGGCGGAGGAGGAAATGATATTAAACTTGCAGGAGGGGATCAAATTGCGTTGAGAGACAGTGTTGGAGAGAATGAAAAGTAGGGCAGTGGGACAAAGAGAAGCAGAGACAAAGAGAGAGGAAGGACAAAAGAGAAGCAGAGATAAAGAGAGAGGAGGGAGAAAAGAGAAGCAGCGATAAAGAGAGGAAGGAGAAAAGAGAAGCAGAAAGAATGAAAGAGGGAGGAAGGAGAAAAGAAGCAGAGACAAAGAGAGAGAAAAGAGAAGCAGAGACAAAGTCAGAGAGGAAAGAGATAAAAGAAGCAGAAAGAAAGAGAGAGGAAGGAGAAAAGATAAACAGAAAGAAAGAGAGAGGAAGGAGAAAAGAGAAGCAGATACAAAGAGAGGAAGGAGAAAAGAGAAGAAGAGATAAAGAGAGAGGAAGAAGAAAAGAAGCATAAGGAAAGAAAGAGGGAGGAAGGAGAAAAGAGAAGCAGAGATAAAGAGAGAGAAAGGAGAAAAAGAAGCAGAAAGAAAGAGAGGAAGGAGAAAAATTAAGCAGAAATAAAGAGAGAGGAGGGAGAAAAGAGAAGCAGGGACAAAGAGGGAGGAAAGAGAAAATATCAGCAGAAAGAAAGAGAGGAAGGAGAAGAGAAGCAGAGACAAAGAGAGAGGAAGGAGAAAAGAGAAGCAGAAAGAACGAGAGAGGAATAAAAGAAGCAGAGACAAAGAGAGAGGAAGGAGAAAAGAGAAGCAGAGACAAAGAGAGAGGAAGGAGAAAAGAGAAGCAGAAAGAACGAGAGAGGAATAAAAGAAGCAGAGACAAAGAGAGAGGAAGGAGAAAAGAGAAGCAGAGACAAAGAGAGAGGAAGGAGAAAAGAGAAGCAGAAAGAAAGAGAGGAATAAAAGAGAAGCAGAGACAAAGAGAGAGGAAGGAGAAAAGAGAAGCAGAAAGAAAGAGAGAGGAAGGAGAAAGGAAACGCTGAAAGAAAGAGAGAGGAATAAAAGAGAAGCAGAGACAAAGAGAGAGGAATGAGAAAAGAGAAGCAGAGATAAAGAGAGGGGAAGGAGAAAGGAGAAGCAGAAAAGGAGAGAGGAAGGAAAATGAGAATCAGAAAGAAAGAAAGAGGAATGAGAAAAGAGAAGCAGAGACAAAGAGAGGAAGGAGAAAGAAGACGCAGAAAGAGAGAGGAAGGAGAAAAAAAGCAGAGACAAAGAGAGAGGAAGGAGAAAGAAGAAGCAGAAAGAAAGAGAGAGTAAGGAGAAAGGAGAAGCAGAAAGAAAGAGAGAGGAGGGAGAAAAGAGAAGCAGAGACAAAGAGAGGAAGGAGAAAGAAGAAGCAGAAAGAAAGAGAGAGGAAAGAGAAAAGAGAAGCATAAAGAAAGAGAGAGGAAGGAGAAAAGAGAAGCAGAGACAAAGAGAGAGGAAGGAGAAAAGAGAAGCAAAAAGAAAGAGAGGAAGGAGAAAAGAGAAGCAGAAAGAAAGAGAGAGGAAGGAGAAAGGAGAAGCTGAAAGAAAGAGGAATAAAAGAGAAGCAGAGACAAAGAGAGAGGAATGAGAAAAGAGAAGCAGAGATAAAGAGAGGAAGGAGAAAGGAGAAGCAGAAAGAAGGAGAGAGGAAGGAAAATGAGAATCAGAAAGAAAGAAAGAGGAATGCGAAAAGAGAAGCAGAGACAAAGAGAAGAAGGAGAAAGACGAAGCAGAAAGAAAGAGAGAGTAAGAAGAAAGGAGACGCAGAAAGAGAGAGGAGGGAGAAAAGAGAAGCAGAGACAAAGAGAGGAAGGAGAAAGAAGAAGCAGAAAGAAAGCGAGAGGAAGGAGAAAAGAGAAGCATAAAGAAAGAGAGAGGAAGGAGAAAAGAGAAGCAGAGACAAGGAGAGAGGAAGGAGAAAGAAGAAGCAGAAAGAAAGAGAGAGTAAGGAGAAAGGAGAAGCAGAAAGAGAGAGGAGGGAGAAAATAGAAGCAGAGACAAAGAGAGAGGAAGGAGAAAAAAGAAGCAGAAAGAAAGAGAGGAAGGAGAAAAGAGAAGCAGAGACAAAGAGAGAGGAATAAGAAAAGAGAAGCATAAAGAAAGAGAGAGGATGGAGAAAAGAGAAGCAGAGACAAAGAGAGGGGAAGGACAAAAGAGAAGCAGAGATAAAGAGAGAAGAAGGAGAAAATGATGTGGGATTGGATATGAAAAGAAGGGGACAAATACTGATGGAAATTGTGGACTTGGAATTGTGGTCTTAGATACAATTTGTGCGTGTGTGTGTGTTTGTGTGTGTGTGTGTCTGTGTGTGTGTGTGTGTGTGTGTGTGTGTGTGTGTGTGTGTGTGTGTGTGTGTACCTGTGCTCTGTGTGTTGGGTTCGTTGGCAGGCAGATAGTCTTCATCGTATGAGTCATCGTTGGAGTCGTCTCCATCCACTGAGGACCAGGCTCTCAGCTTGGCCTCCGCTATGGCAAACTGCTCTGCTACGCCTGCACAGACACACACACACACGCACGCACGCACGCACGCACGCACGCACACACACACACACACACACACACACACACACACACACACACACACACACACACACACACACACACACACACACACACACACACACACACACACACACGCAGACAAAAACAGGTTAGATATGAATGAATGAATGAATGAATGAATGAATGAATGAATGAAAAAGTAAATTTTTGAACATGTATTCTCCATATTCCTCCAAACAAATCACGGTATCTAGCTCCATCAAAATGAACAATCATAACAACACAATTTAAAAAAAGAAATTAACAATTCAAAAAACATTCAAAAAAAGGAATTATAAACAAAAAGTCAAGAGCAATGTATTTAGTTAGCAGACATGTCCAAAAAGGAGTAGAGGGAAGCTAAACGTATTGATCCCTACCCCCTTACATTTACATTGTTCTTCCATTAATTTTACTAGATATAACATAATTTAGTATAATACAATATAGAATATACTTTAACTTATAGTACGAAAAGAAAAAAAACTTGATTCACTTGACAGCAGTGAATACAGTACAGAACTACATAACACAATATTGCATAACTTTGTTTATCCTCATTACTCATTTCTGTATTTCTCTAATGTGTATTTTTTAAGCTGCTTTTTAAATTGTGCCATATGTTTACTCAGTTTGATGTATTCGGGATATCCAACAGGTACATGTGAATTGTAGGAAAGATCAATACACAATCGTAATTCATATTACCCATGTCACACACACACACATGCGCACACACACACACGCACGCACGCACGCACGCACGCATGCACGCACGCACGCACACACACACACACACACACACACACACACACACACACACACACACACACACACACACACACACACACACACACACACACACACACACACACACACACACACACACACACACACACACACACACACACAAACATGTACGCACACAGATACACAGATGCACCCAAACAGATGGGTTGCCATGGTGACATGAGGAGCAGTCTTCCATTGTATTTCCATGTCACAGACAGATCTCTGATTGGTAGTTTTCTCTGAGGAACAAAGTACTACAGCGGAGCATTTGAATGAGCATTCAGATTTCATTCACTTGGCTGCTACATTTGAGATTAAAGGATCAATGTTTGGCAACATTTTAGATTTAAAATAAATTTGACACCGAAATAAAAATAATCTGTCATTCCGGTAAGGGGCAAGTGCTAAAACCATGACATCCAATCAATCGAAGTCAAATGATTGGAACGAGCAAGCTGTCAAACCCTCTAGTGACACACTCGCTTGTTATGCGCATAACAGTTACGCGTGTACACAAAGGCCTGCTTCTAACACATAGCTGCCTGCTAATCTACCTAGCGGGTTGTGGCTTTTTGCTGCCGGTAGAACATGGCGTACGAATTGGAAGAGCTGCTAACCCTTAAAGAAGCTTTGTGGTCCGGGCTTGAACTTTCCATAAATGTGTCCAGAAATCCATTTAGTTAGATCCAACACTGTCTGAATGTATCTTGTGATTATTATCAATTTCCGACAACGACAACAACTATTAGCGTTAGTTATTTCCTGGTTGATGTGATTCGGGACGTGATGTCACACGATTGCCACGCTCAGCCAATAGACAATTTGTTTTATTAGTGTGAACGTATACATTTGATCCAGTGCACATTTGGATAGTATTGTAATATTGCGATATCCCATGGATATATATAGCTGTTTTTATACATTTCAACATTTGATTGCTGCATATATTTTGACGGAATCGACATGGAATGCAATTTGTCCTCTCAAATGGCTTTTGGAGAAGAGGTATTATTGAATTTGGGGGCAGCTGTAATCCTGTCTCTTGAGTCCCTGCATTCATCCTTGTCGTCATCACATCAGTCCGCACCCCCTAACACATCAATGACTCTGCTTGGCGCTCTAAATGAATCGCCCTTTAGGCATCATATTTGAAGACACTGATTGGCTAAATTTAGTTGCTAGGTGCATTTATGTTGCCATGTGCATTTTTCAATTGGCTGCATTGCGCACTGACGCCCAGTCAGTGGGGCGATGTTTCTAGCGCCCCAGAAGAGAGAGGGGATGAACAGGAAGCACAAACAATGATTAATATTTTATATATTACACGTTATTGTGCATTTTAACTCATTGAGCGCCACGCTGTTTTCCCATCTTTACTCAATGGAGCCAGCGTTATTGACCATTTTCGCGATGTTTGCGGACCCATCGTGTGTTCTGTATTATAGCTATGGAGACAATAGTATGGCTCATTTGACAAGCACTGTTTATAGTCCAACATTGACAAACCAGTTCGTTTACACATACTTTCGTTCGGTAAAATAGACCTAAAATAGACCTTACCTTAGTCAGAAGGTACTCCAAAATGAATAATCCGTGTAGTTCCATCGCGATCGCCATTACTCGTGTGCATTGGGTCTGGCTATAATACGGGAAACAATAGGTTTCAGGCGAGCAAATCTCAGACAGATGGCTGTGTGCTCATTCACTTTGAGGGGGAAGGGATTCCTGCAGCCGGAGGTACCTCAGTACTGAAAGACACCTTAGAGACCCAGTTCAAAAGGTAGGCGATACTGCCACCTGTCGGGATTCGATCAGCATTGCAATTTTAATGTAGGCAGCGGTGCCAGGGAGACACAGGCAGGTCCGCGCGAGTGTTTAGAATGGGAAAATCGAATGGGAAAAAGGATCTAAACCCGAGAAATCTCGGGGTTGGCGCTCAACGCTTGGATTTGAAACCCGATAAATCTCGGGTATGGTGCAGAAAGAGTTAAACACAAACATAAATGAGTTAAAATGAGTAATTATTATTTATTTAAAAAAAATAATATTTTTAGTGGTCGAAATCTACTATAATAGAACAATCCAAAACCACTTTCCACCAGGGGGGGGGGGGGGCAGCGCCCTAGCGCCCTCTATGGACCAGCCGCCCCTGGAAGAAACCTACCCAAAGGTATCTCCTGGTCGTGCTAACAGGGACGTCATTTAGAAAAGACATTTCTCTCTCTGTCTCTCTCTGTCTCTCTCTGTGTGTGTACTTCCTTGTTTGCGGTCAGAAACTCTTCACTTTCCATAGTGGCTTTCTGGTTTATCATAATACCAATATGGTCCTTTAAGCCAAAACAAACTGAAGAGAAGTCACCGCACAATATAATAATGTATAGAACGGACACTCAATGCTCTGAGCTGTGGTGAACACAGCAGAATGAAATCATCAAACCATGAGGCATCTTTCTCTCGTGATGAGCCACTGATCAGAAACACCAGGGGCGGACCTTCCTACAGGCGATATAGGCGGTCGCCTAGAGCGCCACCCAGAGGGGGGCACCAAAAAACAAAAAACTTCTCTGTGCAGTTTTGGCGCCCCACTCTATATCTGCAACCATATTTTTACATAAAAAAGAATTCTAACATAAGGGAAAATGAGCCAAAAATCTAAAACGGTCGGTCGGTCTGAGCCTCAGCTTTAGGTGTTCACAGTCAGAACATGCTAGAGCGCTGTGCATTGATGGGTATCGGTCAAGTGTTTATAGAATTGAGCGTTGAGGAAAGAAAGACTAACGTTAGAGAACTATGAAGAGGCAAAAGCCATAAAAAAAAATTACAAAAAAAAAAAAATTACAAAAAAAAAATCTCGCCTAGGGCGCCAAATGTGCTAGGTCCGCCCCTGAGAAACACTATTAGATCATTGCATCGCCACTGCACAGTGTTCACTTTGTAGTAGACATCATCTACTTTGTTATTATATTATTATTCAGCTGGATGTTGTAACTTTCAGTTACAGATTAACTAATCATAAACAAATAGCCAAGCTACAGTCATTTAGTGTAGAATCATGAAGAAATCAGCACATAGCCTATAACGTTATGTGACTTCTTCCAAAGACAAGGACAACAAGGACAATATCCACAGCAACAGGGACAGTATCCGCAGTAACAAGGACGGTATCCGCGGCAACAAGCATCATCAGGTCCCCCAGCAAGGTAGATGCCGAATCCACAGAAGATTTATTCTAAATCTATGGTAGCCGCGCACACTCATAGCTCTGATGCAATCTGTTAAGACATTTGTTAAAAGGGAACTATTTTACTATTTCTTTCACTATTTGGGCACTTTTACACAATTCCTGTGGGTTTATGGAACACCTCTGTAATTTTTTTTATTTTTTTTATTCATTGTTTTGTATTTCTAATCAAGTCCTCAAAAACAGCATTTTTCTACCTCAAGATCTTAAGCTGTTTTGAGCCTGGGCTCCAACCACTGTGGGAACTGTGTGGAAACTCAGCTGATTATCATGCAGCGGTGTCTCTCAACATCACAAATCAGCACATTTTCAGATGACTCAGTTCAGTGAGGGTGAATATTGTGAGAGGAGAATTGGAAGAATGCGCCAATATGAGAATTAGAGACATAAATCATATTAATATAAGTCCACATAGCTAGGAAACAATGCTAAACACTGAAAAAGGCCATTTATAAGATAGTTCCCCTTTAAGACATCACCAAAAAAGATATCCTTGCAGAATATATACCTTGATGCAGGACTATCATTTGTCCCCTGAATGTTACCTTTTTGATAGTGATATCTTATACTGTAGGCTACTATATTGATATTGTATTTAGTGTAATGTGATGTGTTCTATGGTATTGTTAACCTGCAATGAGTCTCCTGGCCATTTTCGTTTTCGTTTTTGAGGACTGCATACTTTTTTTGCAAACCAAAACAACATACGTTATACTTATAGCACATTAAGGCTGTCCCCGAACCCTGTTTTTAGGGTTCGAACGTTCGCCAGGGTTTATCGAACGAACGTTCGAACGTTCGTTTTTTTAAATTTTTTAATACATTTTTTTTTAATAAAATTATTTTTTTCATTTTTTTAAATAATAGTTTTTTTTTTTTATTGTATTATTATAGATCCTACGGAGGGCGGCATTGCATAGTCTATTGGTGAAAAACATGTTCTTTACAGTGGTGGCTGTTCATGTAAACATGTAATTAAACAAAGCACTCAGAAGAAAATAAACAAGCTACTGCATCAAAAGTTACTACTTATGATAAACAATAGCCCTTGCAGTCACGTAAGGGGCTAGATAAACAAAGGCATTCGTTTTGTGGCATTAACGTTATATAGTTAGTGTTACACGTTCAATAACAGGTATTCACTCTTGGTCGACGGGGAGCCGGGAGGAGAGGCGCACGCCTCGGCTCCTCAACAGACCCGTCGTACGGGCTCCCAACACGCCTGCCGCCCGTCCGCCCGTCCGCCCTACCACCGTTCCGAGGTAGACGGTGGACGGGTCTGTTGTTGTTTCCAACGCAACCACCTCCCGCCATGAAGCTCGCGCTCCGTGGCCGAAAAAGGCTGGTATTCATTAATGATCCTTCTGCAGGTTCACCTACGGAAACCTTGTTACCGATTACTTCCTCGGCGGGGAGCTAACTACGACTCCCCGGTAGCTACGGTAAGTCTGTTGAGGCTTCTCGCAAGCAGATCAATGGCGGCATTGCCTGAAGTAAAAAACGAATAAACGCTTGCCGATTGGTGGTAACAGCAGAGGCGGGTGCAAGCGGTGTGTGACGTAATTGGCAGAATCGCCTGTCAATCAAAATAGAGCTCTGGTTGAGAAATAGTATCCCGCTGCAGCCCGGCAGACCATACTGTTTGAGCCGAGCGCCTCGCATTCACATCACCTCAACCCCGTGCACATCCTTTATATTTTTTCACCGAACGTTCGAACCTATTAATTAAAGTCCGAATGTCAGCGTAACGAACGAACGTTCGAACGTTCGGGCTCAGCCTTATAGCACATGCATAAGCCTGGTCTCTTTTGAAAGATGACATTCTGAAGTAATAAATTCACTTTTAGTGCTAACGTAATAGAGTGACATAGGTCTGAACTTGAGTTGTAAAAAAAACTTGTTACTCAAGTTTTTCTGTAGTAGTTAGTAGTCCAGAGGTAGTATTTCCCCAGAAGGTGGTATGGCTTACAAATCCAGAGCCATAGCCTGAAGCCTTATGTAGTACATATCCAAATTTCATAAAGATCCATTCAGAAATGAGTGATTAGGAGTGATTTTGGTAAACTGTGTACAAAGAAAAACTCAGTTTTCTCATAGACTTCAATTCATTCTGCTGTTTTGCTCTTCCTGTTTTCGTGTTTCTTCGTATTTTTTTAATTTTTTTATTTAGATCCCCATGTGGGGTATCATTGGAAAGCCACACTCATTGGTTACAACGATCCACAATAATTTTCGAGATCGGCTCTAGATTGACAGAACTACTGCAGCCTGAGTCGCGAGTGGTATTTTGCGCAATACCGTGTACTTTGCACAAGCCTCAAATACCGGCATGTAACTCGAGAACCGCTGAACGAATTTTGTCGGATTTTGTCGGATTTTGTTGCTATCGACAGGCAACAAATAAGTCTTCAATTCCATATATATATTGTATTACAAAATATGCACACCCGAGCCACTAGGGGTCGCCAAAGTGCCGGTTGCAAAAATCCAAAAAACTTCCCATATGAGGGACGTTGCAGGTTAATAATTAAAGGCCCAATCAGTGATTTCAATGTAGACTGTGCACAATGCTCCCTCTAAGGTACGCCCGTGCACGCGCACGCACATGGCCAAATGCTCCCGCGCACATCTGAAATCTGTCGCGCACAGAAACGTTTGTGTAAAAAAAAATAAAAGGCGTTTGTTTGGATGCACATACTCATGATAATTCACACGTTCTGGGGCCCCCAACATAGCGCTCGCTCTAATTGGCTAGCTCTTCGATACGATCCAACCTATTGCGTGGCACCACAGAGAGACGTTTTAGTATCGGTGTCTGTGATTTGTCTAAACGTTTGGCGCTTCCTGAATCCGCAGCAGCCGTAGTGGACGGCGAGTGCGAGACAGTAAAATAATAATGACAACTAGTCAGCCTCCATTTCAAGCGTCCAGTGCAGACTGTGAAAGAGGGTTTAGCTTGATGAATCGTATCAAAACAACATCAAGAAATCGTCTTCAAGTGGAACATCTAGACGAGTTGATGTGAATCAAGTCAAGGCTGCAAGCAGACACAGACGGTGCCACCACCATCAGCCTGGACAAGGTGTACAACCACTGGAGAACTGAGAAGGACAGACGGGAAAAATAAGGTAACATATTAGTTCCTTCCTGATCAGATATGTGCGTGTTATACTGTCTGTCACTCATTAGGAATTATCATCTGAATCATTAAGAGCTTGTTTTTATCAGTTGTAGAACTGCTCATATTAACATAATTTTGTTTAGTCATGTTTGTATTTTCTAGACCAAGACAGTTTCAAGACTACAGTATTAACACTTTGAGCGCCACACCTGGTTTTCCGTTTTACCGCTTGAATGCCACCATCGGCGCCAATGTTAACGTTAATATCGCCTAATCTATGTTTTAAATTATGGCTATGTGTCTAATCTGCCCATCGCATTATCAAAGACTATTTTCCAGTCAGTGCTGTGAAGGCAGATTGTTTTTTTATCGCGTTGTTTCCGTTTCAGAGCAGTTAGAAAAGCCCCCGTTTTGATATAAAAAACAGCTCATTCTGGAGCATTCTATGAAAATCGTCTTTTAGTGGAATATTCCACAACTTTGATATTCGTCGGCCTTTTTATGAATCGTTTTCAAATAAACGCTAGATGATCAATATTATACGTGCACGCAAGCACATTACGGCCGCGCACTGATAATCGCTCCGTTGATTTCCTCACAGACTTTTACAGTGAAACCGAAACAAGACATTTCACAAAACAGCTTATAACTTCATCAAACTTACTCTGATTATCCTACCACTGATAACATAGAGTCCTTACCTGACATCAGATGGTATCCAACTGGTATATTCCAATTCCTGATCACCATTCGAAAAAATCGATACGTGTATGGATCCAACGCGATACAGTAGAACTCCATGATCCGCGGGGCTCTGAGGCTCCAGAATGAACTCTGGTAACCCCGGCTGGATCAGTGAACTGGAAAATGTGGAGTACCGGATTTTTTTCCCCATTCATTTTCATTGAGTCCATTCCAAAATCACTTATGTCATCTGGGAGACGACAGGGGGCGCTTTTTTCCACAGTGATCGCCGGCGCCCCTCGGCTATACTCGGGTAGGCTCGGGTGATGCAATAATTGTACAGATCGCAAAAAAAAATAAAAAAATAAAAATTCCGAGAAATCTCGTGAGTGGCATTCTACGTCACTATTAAAAACCAGAGAAATCTTGTGAGTGGCACTCAAAGTGTTAACAGTAACACAAACATGTGTGTTTTGAACTTGGCAAAAATCTGACGTTAGATTAATTACTAATTACTCTATTCTATTCTACTCTGTTTCCCAGAAGAAGCAGACCAGACCAGAGGAGAAGTCGCTTCTGCTGACTTTGGATAACTTTATTTATTCTTAAAAAAATTTGAGGAGCAGAGAGTAAACAAGTGACTATTTTCTGGTGTGCACACAGACTAACAGAAAGGAATAAGAGCTAAGACCAGACCAGAGGAGAAGAGCTGCCTTTGGATTATTTTATTTATTATTTTATTATTTTATTTATTTTTTGAGGAACAGATGAGTAAACAAGTTACTCTTTTCTGCTGTGCAGTGTTCTGATGTGCAGGTGTTCTTATGTGCAGTGTGCACACCAGACTAACAGAAAGGACTAAGTAAGAGCTAAGACCAGACCAGAGGAGTCTGGAAACAAGTGACATTTCTTCTGATGTGTATCTGAATAACGGAGAAAGGAGGAATGAAGCAGAGGGGAAGGTGAGAGGTTTAGAGGGAGAGAGGGAGGGAGAGAGAGAAGAGGGAGGGAGGACGTTGCTCTGTATCGTCAATCAATGGTAAAATAAATATTTCATTAGGGAATATAATATGCCTTTTTGTATTATTTCTGTGTATCAGCAAAATGTATAGATTTTTATGTTAGACATTGAGGTAAATTAAGATTCTCAGATTTTTTACAAACCGCCGCTTATCAACTAACCGGTTAATCGGAAGGTGACGTATGTTGCTCGACTCTGGAACTCCCTCCCTCAGACCATCAGAGACTCTCCCTCACTCTCCACCTTCAAATCCAGACTCAAAACCTACCTGTTCTCCCAAGCATTCAACCTTCCTTACCCATAACCACCCTCCTCCAACTCACCACCATTTCCCCCTGCCCCACGTTCTCTCCGCTCCTGCCCCCACCCCCCCCACCCCCCACCCCCCTTGGTCTTCCCTTACTCTCCTCCTGTCTCCCCTACTCACTCCCGCATTTGTTATCCGTTACTCGTGGTTTTATGTTTCCTGTGTTTTCTTATTGTCCTCCGTTTCCCTCTGGTTTTGTTTCTTTGTTTTCTTTGTTTTCTTTGTTTTCTTTTTTATGCCTATTGTCAGCGACTTTGGGTCCTTGAAAAGCGCTATACAAAATAAATGAATTATTATTATTATTATTAGTAGTTGCTGATGTCTGCTCAGGAGGTTTGAGTGTTTGCTCAGACCGAAAAAAAATTTGAGGGAATATTGACTGCGCCCACATACATTTTTGAAGAGTTTGATCTGTAGATGGAAGAGAAACTTTTTGGAACGTTCGTAATTCATATTATCTGTCTACTCCAGTGTTCACAAAAATGACCAACGTAAAGGAACCAAAATACAGCAAATACAATTACAAAGTCCTATTTACTTGATGTCTTGTGTTGGTTCTTCATGTTTTCATTTATCTTTTCTTGGTGGTAGGGCTGCCCATTTGTTTGCATTTGGAACACTGATTGGGCCTTTAAGATTTTACTTCATAGTATGTTGTGCTGACAGATTGTCATTCCACCACTGATCTTTGAAGTCTCTCTGCTGGCCCTGTTGGTCCCTGTGTACCTCTACTTTAGTTAGGGTACACTGATTGCCTGCACATGTTTGCCAGAGTATAATTCCAGTCAAATGTATGTCCTGGTAGATTGCTGTCGAAACATTGGACCTCATTCACTAACATTCTCGTAAGTTTCCTCGTAAATAAAATTGTAAGAAGTTTGTAAGAGGAAACCTACGATAGTCCTGGGCCCTCATTTATCAATGGTGCGTACGCACAGATACAGTATGTGCGTAACCCGTGCGTACGATCATTTCTAAGCAAAGTGTGTGACTTATCAATTTGAACGTGTGCTTGACTTTGTGCGTATATTTACGCACAGCTCTGACCATGCGTACCGGTGGTAGAATATTATTATTGCAACGCGGAAATAAGCTTCCGTGCATTACTTCCAACACTTCCGATTTTTCTCCCATCCCACTGTTAGTCATTATGCCAATTCCCAACCCCCTTCCTGGTTGTTGCGCACCCCCCCCTACTGTTGGTCCGGGAGGCCGGAGACTGTCACATGTTTTCCTCCGACACATGTGCAGCCAGCCGGCAGCCAGCCGGCAGCCAGCCTGGCAGCGCAGATTCTCACCGGGAGAGTGTAACGTGTGGAAGGTCACACTACCTTTCTCCAGATCCTACCCTCGCTGTGCAGGCGCCCCGACCGAACTGTAGGGGTCGCTGTCCACAACGCCCAGGACCCACCCACGGCTTCCCTCCCCCTAACTCAGCCAAACGAGTTAGTATAGCGATCAGCCCAAGCCAAGGCAATGCTGACTCTCCGGGAGTCGAGACCGCAGCCTCTTGCATTGGTGACGAGCACAATCTCCGCTACGCCACCTGACCGCCCGTAATTCATTATAGTTAATTGTAAAATAGCGACAGTAGTGTAATCATAACGGGCTCACGCGTGAACAAGAGGTTGGCCTGCTTGTTTGGCACGGGGGGGCAGACGCAGGACACCCACCTCCAAACGCGATTAAATATTGTTTAAAATAAAAAGCGAAATACTATTATTTTATAATACACTGGTTATGTTTGTTCAGGTTATACACTGTTCAGGTTATGGTTACTGGCGTACATGACCACTGCAAACATCCGTCTCATTCAGCATGGAGGGAATGAACTGGTCACGACAAACAAACGCTGAGTCATAGATCAGTGGTTCTCAACTGGTCTAGCCTCGGGACCCAACATTTTCCTTAGTCATTAAGTCGCGTCCCAAATTTTTTGACTATGATTTATTTACATTTTTTTTTGCAGTAATACACAATCTTTCATGCACTGTTAAAAACATGAAATAAACACAAAAAAGTGCAACAAAAGTTTGGGGGAACTAATGGGATAACTGGGGTTGCAACAAAAGTGCAACTAGGGCTAAAAACCCAATGAAATAAAAAGATTATAATAATAATAAATAATTATGCTTCTTAGCAGACTTCTTAGCTTAACATAACACAGACCTACAGTACGTTTGGGGGAACTAATGGGATAACTGGGGTTGCAACAAAAGTGCAACTAGGGCTAAAAACCCAATGAAATAAAATAATAATAAATAATATGCTTCTTAGCAGATTTCTTAGCTTAACATAACATACCTAAGTTTGGGGGAACTAATGGGATAACTGGGGTTGCAACACAAGTACAACTAGGGCTAAAAACACAATGAAATAAAATAATAATAATAATAAATAATATATCCTTCTTAGCAGACTTCTTAGCTTAACATCCCAGGGAACTAATGGGTTAACTGCGGATGTTGTTTGCTCCTGACAAGAGTCTCAAAGTCTGGGGTGATGGTAGACAAAGCAACTCTGAGGTCATGCTCAATGTCCAATCTGTTCCTCTGCTTTGTCTTCAGCTGGACCAGAGCTGGGAAGCCACTTTCACAAAGATAGCTAGTAAAAAATATATATACATATTAAAAAAAAAAAAAAAAAAAAAAATTACACACACATCCGCGACCCACTCAAAATGGCCCCGCGACCCACTTTTGGGTCACGACCCACCAATTGAGAAACACTGTCATAGATGATAAATGATGTGTAAAACATACACACACATATGCTCATACTGTAGAAGAGTGTGTACACACACACACACACACACACACACACACACACACACATACACTCATACTGTGTAGAGTGTACAGACACACACACACACGCACACACATACACTCATACTGTACAGTGTACACACACACGCACACACATACGCTCATACTGTACACACACATAGGACAGATTGTGCATGTGTTTTTGCACAGGCTCTAGTATGTGTGTGTGTGTGTGTGTGTGTGTGTGTGTGTGTGTGTGTGTGTGTGTGTGTGTGTGTGTGTGTGTGTGTGTGTGTGTGTGTGTGTGTTTGCACAAGTTTGTGTGTGCACATGTATGCAAGTGTGTGTGTGTGTGCACGTGTCTGGCTGAGGTGACTCAGCATATGACAGAACCACTGTTCCACACGACCCAACTGAACAATCCCCTCCAATCACCATCAGCGGCTAGCCAATCAGAAAGCACGATACTCCTCTCTCTCTCACTTTTAAGTTGCTCAATCTCTCTGCTTGCTTCTAGGCCGTAAGGTGAAGGCTGTATCGTTTCATCCCGTTCCCACCTCAGCGGACTACACAATTTTCACTCTGGGTGAAAGATATATTGGTGTAGATTTAGGAACAAAAAGTTTTCCATTGACAAACTAGCCCGTTTTGCGCAATCATCATTTTAAAGTCGGGACTAGATCTTTCCTCGCGAACGGATACTTGGTCACTACAGAGTTTTATTTGACGTAATTTGTGCGAGTTTGGTCACGTATCTTGCGCTCGACCAATAGCAGCTCTCTTTGTTGCCAAGTTATAGACCACAAGACATTGTGTAAACAGTAACGTGATGTTATCATGTCATCCACGGAGTACATCTCGACGAAAATGGACAAAAAACACATTCTGACGCAAAATAGGCTTCTAAACAATGTTATATGCATATACGCTACTTGCTATAGGCAAGCGATTGAATACAGCTGTGAAATGGGCCATAACGTACGTGTTATTAACCATACTGTACATTTAAATCATATCGCCTTCTATCAGCCCCACAACACAGCATTGCACACACCGGTGCATTACGTCCTGTCAGGGAAATTATTCGATAAACCTCCATAAACACACAATCCGTGATGCATGCAGCACAAAAACACTTCACCTTGTGATTCCCAACCTGCAATATTAAAGATGCTGGGACAATTTTCTAAAGATTGAGGTCGTACACAAAACAGTTCAGTGGATAGTATAATGACAAAAATAATAGACCCACACACTTTTGATCAAGATAGTTAATCAATCAAAACACTACACCATCCCCTTAATTTGGAATAATGTCAAACAATTTACAAATCAATAAGTTACTCATTAACCTTTTTATTTTCCATTTAAAGACAAAATAGAATGCAGGTACAAAATAGATTCAAGAGGTTTATTCGTCACATACATACATAAGTTTAAAGTTTGTTTATTATTTATATAGTTTCTGTATGAGCCCCTGAGTGTGCGTCATACAGTGAAAAAAGTAAGTAAGTAAAAAGTAAAGTAAAGAGGAATATTCAATATACATATATACAATATACACTACAGAGTAAAATGAGTAAACAGTGAGGTGTGTGGAAAGATCAGTGTCAAACTGATCTCAACCAATACAAACAAATCACACTACTACTGTATAACCCTAATCCCCTCGCCCTATACATCCCAACCCCAGTTTTGCAGACACACATCTTCTTGTCTCACATTTGAGTTGCCATAACTCAAATATGTTCGGTTACTGTGACTTATAGTTCTCAGTTAAGGCAACTCAAATGTGAGACAAGAAAATGTTCCTGTGTGTCTGCAAAGCTGCCATGTACAGATCTTTGTCAATGCCAAAACTGTGCAAATGTTTCTAAGGAAACTGAGGATATAGGGCTACATGTGACTTACAGTTCTTAATTAAGGCAACTCAAATATGTTTGGTTACTGTGACTTACAGTTATCAGTTAAGGCAACTCAAATGTCAGACAATAAGATGTTCCTCTCTCTGTCTGCAAAACTGCCATGTACATATCTTTGTCAATGCCAAAACTATGCAAATGTTTCTAAGGAAACTGAGGATATAGGGCTACATGGGATGATGACTCAGATGACAGTGGTGAGGATGATTAACGTCAGTGTTGCCTGGGAAGTGTGGTGGTGGATGAGGGGATTCTGAAAGCTAACATACTTTAAACATCACTATGAACTAGCAGAGCTACATAAACATCACTGTAAACAAACAAAATAGATGGCATACAGTATCTGAAGAAAACTAGAATGCTAGTTATGTAAACAAAAACACAGCTAAACTGTATCTCAGCACAGCATCAAATAGTGTATCCACATCTTGATTGATTAAAAACTGTATTAACAGATTGCAGAATGGGTACAATAGTACGGCTCAATACACACATGTTACACTCCCAGACCTGCCCAAGGCTGGGAGAGTCAACACCACAGTCACAGTGTGAACAATGGGTCTCGCTTTCCCACACAAGGAACAGACAGTATGAAAGATGTGAATAGTGGTATCATGGCACCATCTAGTGATCTTTTACAGATGATGCACACTGTGGTGATAAACCTCCTAAACAGTTTGTTGTCGGTGCATTTATGGTTGTATAGCCATGTCCCTGTTGTGTTGATATTTGTATTAGTTCTAGTTCTTATGTCTTTCTTCCCCCAGCTGTCGTCCATTATTAATTAGTGTTAATTAGTGTCCGTATTTATGGTCTGTGGTTTGTTGAGTTGCTTGTGGAGTCATTCCTCCTTGTTACCTGTCCTGTGATGTCTTTGTCAAACGTCGTCCTTGCCCTGTAGTTGTGTTCTGTCTAAAGTAAGTGTATGTTAGTTTTCTGTTTATTGCTCTTTTGTTTTTGTGTGTTCAGTCCGTCTTCTGGTTAGGTGTTGTTTGTATTTAGAGCCAGTGCGACTGTGCCTATTATTTTGTGCCTTGTGTACCTTTGTCGTGGCTAAGTAAAAGCTCTTAAAATCGTGACCGTCATCTCCTGCCTCATATCCCTGCTCACTCTTGTCCTGCTGCCTTGGGTTCTACCTCCACCTTACCTCACCGTAACACACATAATTGTTAAGGGGGTGCAGACCAGAGATCAGGGTCCCCCATTTTCAATTCATCATGACATTTATGACATACACGACATAAGTTACAGATATATATCATGACATTTATGACACAAATCGATCTCTAAACAATGTGTGTATGTCTTGTACACATTCTTTCTGAACGGACGTGAGATGCACATAACATTGTTTAGAAACCTTTTTGCGAACTTTAGAAGGTGTTTTTTGTCCATTTTTGTCCGTAACGTTACTCTGTGGATAACCTTGTTCCCAGTTTTATCTCCTCCGTGAGATGTAATTAGTTGTCACCCGCCGGCTGTATCCTCGCAACAAAGAGAGCTGCTATTGGTCGAGCGCAAGATACGTGACCGAACTCGCACCAATTACGTCAAATAAAACTCTGTGGTGACCAAGTATCCGTTTGCGAGGAAAGATCTAGTCCCGACTTTAAAATTATGATTGCACAAAACGGGCTAGTTTGTCAATGGAGAACTTTTTGTTCCTAAATCTACACCAATATATCTTTCACCCAGAGTGAAAATTGTGTAGTTCGGGGAGGTGGGAACGAGAATAGTTTTCTAGCCACTTCTCAGCCTTCACCATATGGCCTATTCTTCTTGCTTTCATTCTATTCTGTTTCATATTCTTCACGGCCTCTCTCTCTCCCCTTTCCCCCCCCAATCATCTATCTTAAAGCCTCTTTCCACATGTCTGCCCCTGCTTGTTGCTCTTGTTTTCTCTCCCTTGTCTCATAATTCTCGTGTGGATCTCTTTCTCTATCTCTCTCTCTTGCTGTATCTGACTGTCTCTCTCTGTGTCTCTCTCTCCTTGTCCCTATCACATCTCATGTTGATATATCGCTCTCTCTCTCTCTCTCTCTCTCTCTCTCTCTCTCTCTCTCTCTCTCTCTCTCTCTCTCTCTCTCTCTCTGTCTCTCTTGAGAACTGCAGTCTATCTGCTTGATAGAGAGATTGATGCTCCCATTCATCCTGGACAGTGTCTTGGAGGCCCTGAACTCTCAGTGTCTCTCTCTGACAAAACCTTGAAACATTCACCGTCCCAGACGGCCTTACGGGCTGCTCTTTAATGCTCCTTTCTTTCTTTTGACTTGTGGGCCATATCTCAATCCCTATTTCAGTCATGATGACAATGAGAGAGCTGCTTATCATCACTTATTTTGTCTTGGCAGATAGTTGTGGTACTTCATCTACAGGCTTTGCCCACTGTGCTACACAGGAAAAACTGGGGAGTCATTTTCCCAGAGTAATTATTACGGAGTTATTATTTTCCTCTCAAGTAGTCATATTTACTCCATTTGGGGCATAATCATTGCCTGTGGCCAATAGAGTGAGAGTAAAGTTCCAGAAGAGTTTCTATTGGAGTAATACAGCATTGGTCACGCCTACTATCCATATAATTCCCAAAGGTGCCGACGCCATCTTTCTCTCTCGCTTCAAGCTCAGGTATACCAGCAAGAGCGCAATACAGCGATATTTTCCTTCTCTTGGATGCCAAATACCAGGTGAATGAATGAATGAATGAATGAATGAATGAATGAATGAAAACTTTATTTAACAGATTGCAGAATGGGTACAATACAGTACGGCTCAATACATACAATTGTTAAGGGGATGCAGACCTGAGAAAGACGTTTGTCTTGTTTCCATCAGGGTCCCCCATTTTCAATTCATATAGACATATATGACATACATGACATACAGATAGTCAGTACTGCTACATCTATACATTTATGACATACCAGATTTGCAAATACAGTACTGTTTGTGATACAGAAGGAGTCAAGAAAAGGGAGTATATACATTTGACGTAGAAACTGTACATTGGAGGTTGGGTGGGGGGGGTTGGGTACATTGGGATATTGACAACCATACTGGGTAATTTACATTGGAGGTGGTTGGGGGGGGGGGGGGGGGGCGGGGGGCACACTGTATAAACAAGTAACACTGTACATTGAGGGGGGGGGGGGAGGAGACACTGTACAAACAAACACAATTGTACATTGAACTATTGACAAAACCATACTAGGTAAATGACTGTACATTGGAGGGGGTTGGAAT